>NW_015386579.1:268686-311186 GCF_001527695.2 Protobothrops mucrosquamatus | reverse complement strand
GTCTGATATTTGATTTGATTCAAAAATAAAAGCAACAGAATTGGCAAATCTGTCTGTTTGCAAAGAGGGAGGGATTCCTTTCGTTTCATAGTGATAAATGTGGATAACAAAATGGATTTTTGGATTATAGATCAAAATGGATATCTTTTGATTAAATTATATACATTAATATTTCTGGTAGCTCTTAATAGACTTTTGCTGATAAGGACTGAACAATGTTTTTACTATTTGATTATTTTTAAGGGATGAGATATAGAAAGAAAGGATTTTTTAAAAAAATCCTGGAGAAGTTACTAAAATTGTTTATACTTGTTTTGTAGGGGGAACCATCTTTTATATATTTTCTTTTTCTTTTCTTTTTTATTTTCTTGTTTTCTATCTTTGTACTTTTCTTTGTCTTTACTTTTTATACTTTCTTTAGTTTGTACTAGTCGTTTATCTTTAGAATCTTTAAAACAATTATTGCAAAAAATAAAAAAGAGAGAAGAAGATCTGGCAAATCTGTCAATTTGCTGTTTCCAAAATATGACCCATTCATGAATAAAATGTGCACTGGCAGAAGAAAAAAGTTATATGAAATTTTTACATGTTTGGTTTATATGTTATATCTACATTTTCCTAATATCTGCATTATGTTCCTAGTTTATGCATTCCTTCAAATATTTTTGTCAAATGCAAAACATTATATATACTTTCCCAACTATGCATGTTTGTTTGTTGCAAAATTCAGACAGATGCTGATGTTATGAGGTTTGTGAAGTATGACTAGGATAGATTCATATTTTTTAAAACAATAAGAGTCCAAATTTGTTCTCCATTTTTCCACTCCAGAGGAACATGCACTGCAATTTGATAGGATGAATAAAATTACCAGTTATAATCCTTAGTATGTAATAAGGACAGCTGGTATAAAGCAGTCTAAGACCAACCAAACAGCTCCTAAAAACAGTATTAGAGGAAGCTCATGGTCTACTTAGAAATATAATTCTGTAGTATTTCTATACAATATCAGAAATAATATAAATATTTCCTCTTAAATTGATTGTTCAAAAAGTTAAAGGACATTTTTCACAGGTACCATAATAGCTTCATTTTTCCTGCTCATAACCTCTCTTGCTGTATTTGGTTAGTTTGGTGAGGGGGCTTGATGCCTTTGATGCCTTTGCCTGTCATTTCAGAAATGATGAAAATATGTCCTTTACATCAGGTATGTGTGTATATGGCTTTACTATTGGTTCATTAATCGTCAGGGCTGCTCTTTGTACTTATTTATTTTGTGGATGGTTTTATTGGGTTTTTTTTAATTTGTTTTGATTGTTTTATAATTTTAGAACTGTAAGCCACCCAGAATCAGTTGATTGAGTTGGGCAGCTATAGAAATCGAACAAACAAACAAGCAAACGCATACACATACATACACATACTGTATATTAGAACAGAGTTATCTCCTCCATTTGTATCAAATGTGCCAGGGGTTGTATTTCTGCACATACTCTTCTGACTCCATGAATATTGGGAATTCATTTCATAAGTGCAATTCATAGATTCTGCTTGCAAATCCACATCATGTTTGAAGTTGCGTAAAACCAGTATATTTGCAATGGATTTCCTTCTTATTCAGGAACTTACATTCTAAGCTCCTTCAGCAGTTTCCAGATTATAAATTGGCAGATACAGTTTCTTGGGGTAATATATTTTAAGGAGGTAAACCACACTGGATCTTGTCCTGATTTGAAAACAACTTCTCTCCTCCAATAATTTCTCACAAATTACATTAAAAATAAATCAAAATCTTTTCCATTTGATAGTAAAGATATTCCTTCATGAATTGTATGTCAATGATATTAGCACATACCCAAATATGTTTGATTTATATATTGCTGTGTTTGGATATAACAGCAAACTATGGTTTATTATTATAGGCATGAAAACCAAGTAACTTATTCAAAGCTAATGGAATATGGCTTCTCCATTACCATAAGAAGAAAGAGCAGTCTTTTCTTTGGATCAAAAACAATATTTGTGAAATGTGCACATTTTCTACATGAATATTGAGAGTTGTCCCCACTGAATTGAGAATAGCGATAAAGGGAGCAATCAGAATTAAATTTCAAATTCAGAAATAGATAAACACAGTAATGAAGTGCTAAGGTTTCAGTGTTACTGAAGAAACATCACTAGGTGACTCAAATCATCACCACCACCCACCCAAAAAATCCTAGGGAGAAATGTAGATAGACTGTGATTTAACTAAAACTGTCTCTTTGGGCTCTAGTTTTCTATTTGATTGATTGCTTTACAAATGGATTGATTGAATGAAGGATAATTCAATCATATGAGCCCTTGCCTATAGCTTGAAGTAATCTAACAACATACTTAGCACTTATGCTTTCATTTTTCAAGACCTCTTTAATTACAGGGTAGAGTTGTGGTCTTGATTCACAACCATCTTATGACAGATTTAAAGTTGAACTATAGTAAATAAAAAGATAGTTCATTCTTAGATACCGAGCTTGGTTCTACTTTGAAAAAAGTCAGCATCTCAGTTTGTGAACTTAACCCATACTGTAACATCAATATTTTCCAGGTTTTCAAATGTTAAAGACCCCCCACCCACCCCCTCTTTTTTTAAAATGTGAGGCCCTGAGTGTAATAGGTTCTGTCTAAAGCAGGGGTCTTCAAACTCAGCCTTTTTATGACTCATGGACTTCAACTCCCAGAATTCCTCAGCCAGCATGCCTGGCTGAGGAATTCTGGGAGTTGAAGTCCATGAGTCATAAAAGGGCCAAGTTTGAAGACCCCTGGTCTAAAGGGAATAATAATATAAAGCTATATATATCAAAACCAAACAGAAATGTAAACAGCATTTCATAACTGCCAATGAAGCTACAGTATATGGAAAATAGAGATTTATACAAATTTAATTGTCTGAGAGTAGTTTAATGTAGTGGTGAAGGCATCAGGCTGGAGACTATACATTCTAGTCCCACCTGAGTCACAAAACCAACTTGGGACTTTGGGCCAGTCACCCTCTCTCAACCCAAGGAAGCAGACAAGGGCAAATTCCTTCAAAAATCTTGCTAAGATTCAAAGGGACACACACATATCAAGTTACCTGGTATTTCTTTTTCTTTTTTTTAAACTAGGAATGGCATTGGACAATTTTCTATACCTGTTTAAAGACCTTTCTAATTAAATTAGAATTACTTGGAGAGGAGGCTACCCATACATGATTCTAGAATGATCCCAGCTTATTTTGTAGATACGCTGTTCTGAATTATTCAAGACAATATTTCTTCCACATTTTACATGGAAGGTAAAGATTAACAGATTTTTTTGAGTCATGCTGAAATAATCACTGGTGAATATTTCAGCTCCTCCTCCCTTCAAATAATAAAAACGAATCTATAGGTCTCAGAACCTTAAAAGAAATATGCTACCTACAACCAGTGGTGGGATTCAAATATGTGAACAACCGGTTCTCTGTGTGGATGCCGCTTCTGGAAATTTGTTCTGAGCCTGGACAACAAAAAATTAGCTACTGGTTCTGCCAAATTGGTGTGAACTGGCTGAATTCCACCACTGCCTACAACCTATTTTTACAATATTTGACATTGTATGTGGTGACCAAACATTTCCTGAATGCTATAAACATAAGATTTGAAATAATTTCATAATTTTGTTTCTGGATGGCTGAAAATCTATTTAAAAATTCTACAAATCCTTCACAGCACTTTATAGAATGTATTAACTATTGATACTTTTTTTACCACTCTGGTCTTAAAATGAAAATGGGGGTGGGGATGGGGGTTGGGAAACAGCAACAGTTGGCATAACTTTGTTATTGTTCTGCTCAAACTGCCTAATACAGATAGTCCTCAACTTATAACCATGGCGAGTGTTAGAAGTTACAATAGCACTGAAAAAAAAGTGACTGGTCCTCACACTTATGACCATTGCAACATCCCCGTGGTCATGTGATCAAAATCCAAGCGCTTGGCAATTGACAGTTGCAGCATCCCAAAGTCACGTGATCTTCATTTATGAACTTCCCAGCTGGCTTCAAACAGCAAAGTCAAAGGGGAGGAGACGGATCTGCTTAATGACTGTGTGATTCAGTTAACAACCAGGATGATTCACTTAACATCCATGGCAGAAAAAGGTTGTCAAATCAGTCACAACTCTCTCTTGACAACCACCTTGCTTAGCCACAGAAGTCCCAGTCCCAGCTGTGGTTTTAAATAAAGGACTACCTGTAAATGACTTTCAAGTATTAGACAGAGATCAGATCAAGGGTTTATATCAATGTAGTGTGTGCTATATCAGATTATGGGTTATGTTTTGTTTTGTTTTTAATAAGATCATCAGCACTTTTTCTACCTTGCTTAGAAAACAGCCTATTTAACACAATTAACCAACTTTCTGGGGTGAGAAACCAGTATGTGGATTGTTTCAGTGCTGACTGATATTCTGCTTTACTATTTTTACATACCATTTTTCTTCATTTAGGTCTTCCCTTTAATTTGCTTACAAATGAAGTAATCGTATCAGGTAAAACTCAGTGTTGACACAATAAATTGCATTAAATATTACAGACAAGCATTGGATGCAATCATAAAACTTGAGTAAATTTGTGGATATTTCTTGTCCCTTCCTCACCTTTGAAATTGCCTGACGCCTGCTGGGTAAAGAACGGAATTTGGTGTTTTCTTTCTGCTAATTTCTTGTTCTATTTTAGACATCCTCCCTCTTTTAATATTAAAAACAAATGCAAATTGAAGGGATTCCATTCATTTCATGCATATCTGCAACTCATCCTGAGAACAACAGCAGCAAACTAGCACAAATATTTGTAACAACTGCTAGAAAATTACTGAAAATAAGTGCTTTCTTTTTTTTATAAATATTTGTATTGATTTTCTATTGTCACAAACAAGTGCTCCATAAACAACATGGTGACTGAGTCCATTAATAATTCGGTGATGCATATAAGTTTTTCCAACTAAGTCCAATGTTACACCCGCCTATACATCCTCTCTTCTTCTGGTAATAACAATTTTTCACATTAGGCAAATACAAGTCTTATTATTGTTAGAAAACATACAATTGCATATCAACATTTATTACATTTTTCTAAGCATATCAATAATATCAGTTTAAAATATCTTTCCTAGCCAAAGCATATTTTAATTGCATTTGTCTAAGTGCTTTCTGATCACTATGATGAAGTAAGAAATTTGGATCAGTTATTTCTCTAAAATGAATCCTACACAATCTTGTTAAAGTAAATGGGGTTCCAGATCCTGATGATTTTTAGATTTAAAGGAACAGATAGATTCATCCTTTAAACATTTTTTAAATCATTTTTTTAGTTGAGTAGTTAAGTGTGTTAACTATATTATCTAGAAAGATAAACATATGTTCTGTCAAATGGTTTTTGGGAACATTATATTTCATAGGGCAAATATAGAAGCACACTTCATTTGAAACAAATATTAACTCTGATTTTATTTAATCGTACTTATGGGCTGTTAATCTGGAGCTCTACATTTTTTTCTCTACAGCTTATAGTTTGTTGTCAACATGTCTTAATGACTGGTTAAAGTTTTTTATGCTTTTTATATTTTAAAAGCTACCTCATGAAGCTCATTAAGTAAATTGAATATTCATCTCAGGGTAAACAGTCTTTCCAAAATCAGGCCTATGAGTCCCTCTTCCAATAAAACCTTTGAGAAATACCAGAATCGAAGGAGAAAAATTAAGATAATGTGGGTGCAGGATGAGCAATCAAAATCCATTTGATGAAAATACAGGAACTCACAAATTGATTGCCACACTATGCAGAATCTCTTGGACGTTCTCCTAACATGGACCATTTCTCTTCCTTGGCAGCAGGGGGTGCTACTTCTATCACTGTGGAGCAACAGAGCCATCAGTGAAAAATAAATGCAATTGTTATTCTGAGTTCTCCAAAGCTATTTTTTGAAGCCGTTCCTATTTTTTGAACTGGATATGAAACAGTCGAGAATACATATTAAAAGAAAGGGAAGTAGAACAGCATCCAGGAATGAATCAGCATGGACTGAATGCAAAATAAATCTCTGTTCTTAGGATAGTATTATTGCTTGTAGTAAACTTCTTTTATCCAATTAAATGACTTACCAAGGAACACTCACACTTTTGCGGAGGAATTCCTTTGCATAGCAAGGCATCCTGGAGAGCTCTATGAATTGCACATTAATTTCACGTATGTAGAATGCTAAATTTGGTCACACCATATAAAATGAACCTCCCACAGCCATGTCCATCCTTCAGAACAATGATCCCTAATGTCCTAACTTGTATTCAGTATAAGTACTGAGATTTTGATGACGATGAAAAATGATAATAGCAGCCAAAATATAATGGTGGGCCTATAGATAAAAAGCATTTTTTTCAATTTCAAAATCTGAATAATGTTTGAAATTTTTGTGGATCCAAAAAGTATTGGCATGTTGAAGTAGAAACAAGGCTAGTTTGAATGTCACCTTCTGATGAATGAAGAGGGCCCTCAATAGACAGCTAGAAGTTTAGAGTTGCCTTCTCCCACACGCTATGAAGTGATGTCTTTGCCATTGTCACTAAAGCAATTTAGTGACAATGCCTCTGACATCGTCCTACATACTGTAGCTACTGTCCAATATGGGTGTCTAATTGCTTTAGCTGGGCAGTTGAGAAGATCTTCACTTCTTGCTTGACACTGCTGAGATATACCATATATTCTTGGTATTCCCTCCTGGCATTTTTATTTTTTTTTTGCTCATCCTTCTTAGGAGCTACATGATGAGGGTATGAGTGTGAATAAATAATAGCAAAGTCTAATAGAAGCTGAGTCAACAGACTTTTCCTCTCTTAAGTTTTGATGGTTATTAAAATGAGTGCCAGGCAATGTGGGGGAGGGCTTGAATCAAACTAAAGTTAAGAAACAGAAATTCTAACTCAGAATCTCCGAAAATACTTTTCAACTTGTCAGAACAGCCCACGTCCCAAAGTGATACCAGCAGAGACACCACAAAGCAGTACTGAAAAAAATTTAAAAAATTAAAAATCCCCAATCCATTATATATCCATTAATTTAAATTACTTTAATTAATTAATACAGAGGTCCCCAGCCTTTGGGTCACTGGAGACCGGTTCCATGGAGAGAGGTTTTTCCGTGGACTGGAGAGTGCATGGTTTTGTGTGCTGCCTGCATCCCACGGATTGGGCTTTGCTTGTTTCTGCGGACCGGTTGCTGGCATGCCACGGCCCGGTACCAGTCCACGGACCAGGGGTTGGGGACCCCTGAATTAATAGAATGTCAGATCTAGAATGCAGGTAGGAAAGCTCCAATATTAGCAGAATTTCAGGCCTGTTGCTGAAGATCCTAGCAGTCAGTAACCCTGGCACTTTGCTTCTGTTCTATCAAACCGTAACCATAATCTTTCCTCCTCTTTTTAACCCTTCAGTCCCATTGTGCTAAAGTATCTGCAGCTAAAATCATGCTGTGAGATATCCAATTCCAAACCCCAGTGCCAAGAGGATAGAATGATAGAATAAAGCCTCTTTTAGCAGGCTTTGCAGTTTGATTTGTTTCCATGTGTCAGAAGCTAAATTCTCATTCCCTGTAGTTTTACAAAACTGCGAAACATTCACATATACCTCATTCACAGTATAACATCAGTGTCTGTACATGTACAGTTGTAAACAAACACAGGTAAGCATGAGCACAGCAATGAATGTTGAGCAGTTATTTTTGTACCCTGAATTTGTTTCAAGATTTCCATGTAAGTGTGTCTAACCAGGGCTACTTTTATATGAGAGAGAGAGAGAGAGAGAGAGAGAGAGAGAGAGAGAGAGAGAGAGAGAGAGATATTCAGGTTACTTCCATGTGAGAGCACTTTAAAGAAGTATTTTCCACCATTAATGAGAAGTGCATTATTTAAAAAGAGGAAAGGGAAAGATTTGAGGGTGAAAATTTAAGGAAGAACGGATAGGCAGATTTATAAAATAACAATCAGAAGGTCAGGCCTGGAATTTTCATATTTGCTTAGAAGTGTGGGATATTTGATGTTACTTAGTTTGGTAATGAAACGTCTGCAAGAAAACAGCCAAGCTTGGAGAGCACTAAGGACCCTCATTTCAACCCTGAGCTACAAATATTCTCTCTAGATTCTCTCTCAAATAGTTTCTCTGTTTGGCTAATATGCAACTGCTCTTGATTATCAAAAAATCAGCACAGTAGGAGAAAGCAGGGAATGTCAAATGGCATGGATTAATCAACATGTTTGAATGTTTTCAAAAATCATTAAACAAAAAAAAAAAACCTGGCTATTCTGGGAGGAACAGGTTAAATTAGCAATAGCTTTAGTGTCTAAGCTATTTCCCTTTTTGTTTACCTAACAGCTGATGAATGCTGGGTAATAGGACAATTGATCTCATATAAGGTCGTAAAGGCAGCTACAAAATTAAGAGATTCCAGGGCACAATCACTATCAGTGCATCCAAACTGACTCATTCACGTGTGTGCACACATGCACACCTCTTCCATTAAACAGGTAACTCAACAGAAAGTGACATTTCCTGTTTGAGAGATGGGGGGGGGAGATACAAATAGAAACCCACGCATACTTCAGTAAGAGTGAGAAGGAACCTACCACAAAATATACTTACCTCAAAGGTGTTAGAACTGAATTAAGTGGCAGATGTCAAAGCCTCCCAGAGTGTCCCCCACATTTTATTCTGCACATGTTCCTCAAAAAAAAGAAAGAAAAGAAAATGAGTGATAATTTACAAGCAAATGAGTATCAATAAATCAGACTCGTGTAAAAAAATCATGTTTATTATATTCTTGATGCTTAATATTCATGATAGTAATTTACTTTTATAGTACAGGTTCACTGTTATCTCCTTCAGTGCTGGAAGTTGGAGTCAGCCAAGCTGCAAAAGTAGAGAGTTAGGTAACCCTTTCAAGGCTGCAGAAGTTTATTCCCTCCAAAGAAGTTGCTTGTTTGCGCTTACAGAGGAAAACACTGGTCATAATGTGAAGCTGTAGTGTACCATGTGATGTTCCTTGGTCGATGAACTTGTGAACCTGCTCTGTTTAGTTCTTACAGCCTGTGTGGGTGGCAGCAGGTTGCAATCCATGTTCTCTCATATGCCCAAATCTGGAGTTTGCAGGACATATGGGTATCCTCAGGTTACAATGGCAATTGAGACTAGGATTGCCATCTCTAATCGATGCAACCATAACGCATGACTTCATGTGACTGTGTCACTCGATGGTGGCAATCCAGTTGTAACCCCAAAACATGAGGGTTATTAAGTGGGAAGTGGAAGGCAAGGGTGCCCCCCCAAAATGGGAGGTAAGGTGGTAAGGTAAGTAAGGCAAGGGTGCCCCCCAAAATGGAGAAGCCATGGGAGGCCCTGTCAGGCTGCATGCATGTAAGTCAAGGGAGTGGAGTACTGTGGTGTGACACAAGCACAGGGAAGCTGAGGGAGGAGGCAGGGGTGCAAGTGAAGGGAAGCTAAGGGAAGGAGGGCATGGTGGACTACACAGGAAGGTTAGGGGGGACTTAGCAATGATTTGTGATCTTCTCTGCCAGATTCTTCATTAACTTTGCTTGTGGGAAGTCGACAGAGCAGGTCTTAAATGGTGATCATGTGGCCATGGGAAACTGCAAGTATCGTAAGTGCAAGCTGATTGCCAAGTATTCTGAATCACAATCATGCAACCATGGGGATGCTGCAATGGCCAGAACTTCGAAGAGCGGTGATAAGGACCACTTCTTCATTCTCACCGCAATGTTGAAAGAACTGCCTATAATTGTGGAGAGGGAGGAGAGATAATTTGCATCACAGCAGCACACAGTGATTTGCGGAGTTCACCTCAATTTCAAGAAAGTCTCAGGTGTTTTAAAAGTCACATACGGGTCAACTGGAATTGGTGCTGAGTTACACGCACAGTCCCTAAAAGGCCAGCTGAGAAATATCCCAAAATCAAGAAAGCTTTTATTATATTGCCAGTTTTTTTTATGTTATTTGTAATTAAGGCCATGGCACTGCCCTAGTTTCAAAGACAATATTTATTTTCTGTTGGTTTCAAGTGACTTAGGTCAACAAAAGGAATTGTGGCCTTAATGACTTTTGAAAGGGTTTTTCCTCTCCCCGAATTTCAGTAACACTTGGTTATGAAAGGAATTTCCTTCCTTTTTTCTTACGGAACTAAAATATCTGCCTTCTCAGTATGGGTGGCATTGTTTAAGATGCAATTAATCCCATTGTACTTCTGAAATTACAAGGTTCATCCACAAAGTACTGCACACAGCTTGGCTGTTGCTACTTGGCTTAACCTGGCTCTCTCCTGACCTAGAGAAGTTGCTGTATGAATAACAGACATCCAAACACTGAGCAATCTGCCTGCATTTATTACCCTGCAAATATTGTCGGGCTGAACTGCCAAGAAGCTGCGTTCCTTTTTCTTTTCTTTTTTCATCAATAGCCACATTTTTAGGAAAGTTTGTGCTTTTGTATTGTTAATGAGAATGGGCAGCAAACATATTACTTTAATGAACTGGATTCAAGGTCTAGCTATTCTAATTGTATCCTGTTTCCAGTGGTGATCAGTCTGCACTACTCTCTTTGGGAAACTCACCGTTATCATTGAACATTTCCTGTCTATTATCTGCGTTGCACATTTCTATTGGATGGTAACATTTATGAAAACAGTTACTAAAATCTAATCTCAGATAAATCTATACTTGGATAATGTGAGTGTTAAATTGGAAGGAACCCTCAAGTTCCCTAAACCTAGTGCAATTGCCAATGCTCTTGGTGTTCCCAGAGGGAAACAGTACTATTCAGAGAAGGGATGGAGAGATGAGGGAGGCAGAAGCAATTTATTGATCTGTATTTATTTTATTTATTTGCTTTTATTATTTGTACTAGCTGTACCCGGCCACGTGTTGCTGTGGCTCAGTCTGGTTAAATAGAAAAGAAAGAAAAAAGAAAGCGCACGTTTGTAATATGTTTAATTTCACAATGCTTGTGGGTATGGAATGGAATCGTAAAATCATAGCGTGTGTTGCTTTTACGTCCAACAGATGGCGCTGTTTTTCAAAAAAGCATGTTTTTACCTGTCACAGGTGTGACATCTATATAATAGTAGGTATATAAAAACACGTGTGTATTCAAATGCAACGTTGTGTCAAAATTTCAAAGCAATCGGTAAAGACCTTTCGGAGATTTAAGATTTTGAACAAACGAACATTTACATTTTTATTTATATATAGATAAATAACTCATGGCGGTGAACATATTTAACAGACCTTTCTCCTCCCGTTTTCTCTGCAACCCTCTGAAGTGAATAGGGCTGAGAGACAAAGTGACTGGCCCAAAGACACCCAGCTGACAGTCATGCCTAAGGCGGGACTAGAACTAACAGTCTCTGGCTTTCTAACATGGTGCCTTAACCACAAGACCAGATTGGCTCTTTAATTAAAGTTATTGCTCCTTCTTGTCATTCTGATTCAGTCTGAAACACAACCAGTTTCGCAGTTACTCCCAACTGCAAGGGTAGCTCTCACTACTCGATGATCGGACACTTGTAGGAAGCTTTAAAGTAAGAGTAAGGCCTTGCTCAAGCCTTGCAAGGCAGATGGCCTACACTGGAGGGCTTAGGTGTGTCAATTAGAAGATCCCTATCCCAGGGTTAATTGTTGAAGCAAGATGTTGGAGAAGAGAGTTCTGCATCTTCATTGTCATCAAATAGAGTGCAAGATACTGAGCATTTATTTATTTATTTTAATAAATAAAATAATAAGGTAATAAAAAATATAAAAGTTACAGGCACACAAAATTCTTGTTGGCAAAAAAAAGAGCAGAAAGCTTCTAATACAGTAATTGGTGACCAAACCAGCACAGAACAGGAGATGTAACCCAGTCTCTCTTTCCTAATTTAACATGATAATAGAATAAAAAAGTTGGAAGGGACATTGGAGAGCTTCTAGTCCAACCCCATGCTCAAGCAGGATACCTTATGCCATTTCAGGCAAATGGTTGCCCAATCTCTTCTTAAAAACCTCCAGTGATGGAGCACCCATAACTTCTGTAGGCAAGCCATTCCACTGATTCATTGTTCTCACCATCAAGAAAATTCTCCTTAGTTCTGGGTTGTTTCTCTTCTTGATCAGTTTCCATCCATTGCTTCTTGTCCTGCCTTCAGGTACTTTGGAGATCTTCTTTTGAACTTCTCTGCTGTCTAGGGTTTAGTGCTTGTTCGAAAGAGAACTAAACCTATGTATATAAGGAGTCAACATAAAACCTGAAGAGAGCATTGGAAAGCACCAATCAGGCCTATGTACGTGTGGAAGTTAGGTATCCAGTGTTTCCCGAAGTCCAGTCCAAAATGACCATAAAGACAATGGCCTGCTATGTAGTCAAGCTTCAGACTGCCTCATCGTCCACACTAAAAGCACCCTAAATCATATCCATGGCAATGATTATGTTGTGAGGAAGGGAAAACCTTGTTTAAAATCACAGTTAGCTGTTTTAAACTAATTTCAGTTGAGGACGGGCGATGAGACAAAGACAAATTCCTGATACAAGCCTTATATTACCAGGGCAGGTACAGTTGGCAGATGTGACAATGAGCCCAGAGGCTTAGTCACTAAAAGATGGGGTACTGTACACATGGAAATCATTCACTGAGCATTATTCACTGATGTTACAGGCACAACATGCAGAGTGGGATGACTGCTGAATGGAGTAACAGAACAGCCAGATGGACATTCAGTTAAGAGGTCCTAAAAATATTGTTTTAAAACAAAAAATTGCTTTCAAAGTCAAAGAAGTATTGAATGGCTAGTTAGAGAGCTTAAAAATTAAGTATCCAGTGTGGTCAGTACTTGGATGGCAGTCCAAGGTTGGAAATCCTAGCTTGTAGACTGAAAAAAAATATTATTTTTTAAAATCTGTTCTGGAAGGAGACATGGCAGATTATTTCTATATCATTGCCAAGAATTTTACATGTACAGTACTGTTCATAGAGTCACCAGGCTGGAGTGTGACATGAAGGAGACTTGTCATTTTAGATGTATTGATGGGGTTTCTAGAATAATTTCATTATATTACTTGCCCATGGAATGCTGAAGTACCAACAAAAGGACCCTTTTAATTTTAATGGATTTAATATGATAAATTCAAACACATAATTAACTTGCCCATTGGAATCAATAATCCTGAAAAATGCTTAATTCTGACAGAATTGTATCTTAATATTTTTGATGGAGTAAATAATAAGTCATCAGCCTACTCTCTTGAGAGAAAACTTCAGGATTAGTTATGACAAAAGACTATATTGTGTCCATCAGTCAATATATGGAAAACAGATAAGCAATGGGGAATAAAAGCGTAAAATATCATTACATGCATTTCTATTTATAGCCTTTAATTATTAAGATTGTAGCAATTAATCAATCACCTGATTAGCATGCAGGGTCCTGATTTTATCTTGAAGCCTGAATTAATTAATTAGCCATTAAACAACCTTATTATTTCCTACTTGCATATCCAGTTTGCATTAAGGGTGCCTATTGACAAAACATATCCTGTTCTCTGTATTTATTGCAGCAGGCATATGAAGTTACTGACATTCACTTACTAATTTAGAGGCAGAATTATGAATGAGTTAAAAGACTTTAAGCTTTGCATAATTTCAAACTACTTGTTATATTCTAATTAGCTAGGTTCGATTGATTTGTTTTCAGTATAACTCTCAGCTGTTCAAGTGGAGTCAAATTCAACTGGTGTGTATTATTGCAATGATATAATTGTGTTAATTGTGCTACAAGTCAATGTGATCTTTTTACACAGGCTTGGTTCTTTGTACTGTTGAGGGTGTATGTGGAATGTCACTAGGTCTAGTGGTCTCCCCTTCACTCTAATTACTCTCAGTGTCATGATTTTTCCTTGATCCTCCACCTAACTTTCCCCATTCCTGTATTTTATATCATTAATCCTCCTAGCTAATAGCTGATGCTTTGTGTTAAATTGTGCCTCCTTCCCTTTCCCCTCTGCATGAGGAAATCTGCAGGATCCTCTAATTCCAGAACTACCGTTGGCCAAAGTTTCCAACATTTATATTTAGTATCTTTTCAAGTTTTCCTCGCAGCTATTTGCTTTCCCTCTATTGCTTTTTTTCACAAATGTTTTGCTACTGCAAAGCCAGTAACAGAATAACCCATCGATGTCTAAGAAATCTTCCCACTCTTTGAAGATGCAACTGAACATGTTAATTGTTTCTACCTATGTTCATATTAGTAAACTTATTTTTAATAATCCTGTCAGATACAGATCAGAATGGAGACACTGACATGAATAATAGTAGGGCTAACATTTCTGAGCTGCAAATATCTAGCCCTGTGGTGGCAAACCTATGGCACGCGTGCCACAGGCGGCACACGGAGCCCTCTCTGGTGGCACGTGAGCCATTGCTAGGCCGAGCTGTTCCCTCCTCCTCTCCACACATGCACAGCTCTCCGCGCATGCGCAGTCTGGGAATAGGCGAGAGGCTATAAAAGGAGCAACTTTCGGTGGAAGCAGTATTTGCTGCAGACAGCGAGAGAGTGAACATGAGTCGGAGTGGACAGCAAACGAGCAAGCAAGTGAGCACGAGCTGACAGCTCGGTGGCCACGCCCACTCAGTGGCCACGCCCACCTGGCACCCGGCGATGCATAAGTGGGTTTTGGGTTGCAGTTTGGGCACTCGGTTTCTAAAAGGTTCGCCACCACTGATTCTACAGTAGCCTATTAGAACATAAGTAATAAAGGTAGGACAATAGTAGTGGAAAGTTCCACCATCACAAGTTAGTTTATGAAATATCTTATTGTTCCTAGAATGCCTCCCAAGATCCATAGATTTGGATCACAGTTAGTCAACTTTCATTTAGTGACCGTTCAAAGTTACAATGGCACTGAAAAAAGTGACTTATGATCATTTTTCATACTTCTGATCGTTGCAGCATCCCCAGGGTCACGTGATCAGAATTTGGACACTTGGTAACTGGCTCCTGTTTATGATGGTTTCAATGTCTTGAAGTCATGTGATCACCTTTTGTGACTGTCTAGCAAGCAAAGTCAATGGGGAAGTCAGATTCCCTGAACATCCGTGTTGCTAACTTAACAACTGCAGTGATTCACTTAATAACTCTGGCAAGAAAGTTCTTCAATGAGGCAAAATTCTCTTAACACCTGTCTCGCTTAGCAACAGAAATTTTGAATGCAATTGTGATCATATGCTGAGAACTACCTGTACTGTGTTTGATTCCTCAATTGGCTTCCTTACTCACATATTCCACTCATGTTTCTTTGTGGCTGGGGGGGGGGGGGAAGGCTTCTTTGGCTGTTTTGCTTATAAGCCCAGTTACCCAGGAGATATTTATCGTATCTCGATTCTTTTCTCTTTGTGAATATACAGTGTGGAACAGAAAGTGGATGGGTGTTTCTGCCAAAAAAAAACACACAAAAAAACAACCTCCTAGGTGAAATCCACAGCAGCAGCAAATTTGAAAATTTAGCCAAATTAGGTATGGAAGCCGCTGATGGGTTCTACATATGGAAGTTAGAAAATGACACTTTCCTCCATTTGCTTTCCTAACCGTAACCGTGTTTTCTCACCATCAGCACTTCCACTATAAACTCTTTTTGTCAGAGGTTTATAGCACAAATGTAAAGATTTGCTATGGGCTAAATCTCAATCCAAGAGCAAATGTTTATATCAATTCTGAAAACAATCAGCTTGCCCATTTGTAGTTATGCATGTGTTCATCATCTGTTATTGCTTGTCCAATGCACTGCTACTTCTGGAAGGAAAAAGAGACATCTGGAGGAAGGGGGGAAATGTTTTTGCTATCCCGCAGATATAAAGCATGTTCTCCTGAGTTGGAGAATGAGGTACTGCATAAATGCCTCTTTCCTGGTTTATGGCAAAAACTTTCTGATCGAGCTGGCCAGATTATCCACCAAGGACAATTTATCGCTTTTACTGCTTGTGAATTATCTGGGCCGGTTAAAAACTAGAGATGAGCAAATTATTCAATGTGAATAATTTATCCGATCAGCTTAGCCTTTTATGTATCATGATTTATTTGCAAGCAGGTGACAATTCTTAGGAGAGTGTTCATTATTTGCAGTTTTCCTATAAATAGTATTGTGAACAAAGTTTAGGCTACAGTAGGTTCTGTAATGGCTTTCAGTGTGTGAAGCCATTGGTCCCTGGAGACACATCACCTTTGTCTTGTGATCTGATCGGCTGAAATATTTTAAGTATCCATGACTATTTAAAAAAATTCACCTATAATTTGCTTGATTGCCTGTTAAGAAAAAAATTGAAAATGTTGAGCGAATCAGGTTGTTGACAGGATTTTACTAGACAAAGTTTGCATCAAAGTTAACTCTTCTAACAACAAATAAAGGTTACTTATTTATTTGATAAAGCATTGACTTTTGGATGCAGGTAATCCTTGACTTACAATTATAATTGAGCCCAGAATTTTGGTGATAGGTTGGTGCAGTCATAAGGTGAGTCACCACACGACCTGACTCAATTTTACAAATGTTTCTATGATGGACATTAAGTGAGTCATTGCCGTTGTTAAGCAGATCATGTCATAATGCCAAATCCTGCTTATCCAAAGAGTATTTTGGATTGCAGAATGCCCCCCAAAGCAGGATCACATGACCACAGGAGACTGCAATCATTTGCAACCAACTCGCTGGCAAAGATGGGTTCTTACTTCACTGCAGTTCCAGTTAGGCCTTTGCCATTTCCTTTTAAATAGATTACTTTTCATGCTCTATTTAAATATACGGTCAGTTAATTTTTGTTAAATTACACAAGGCTATGACTTTTACCACTGAGAAATCCATCTGATCGGGAGGCCTGTTGTAGTAGGCCTGGGTGTGAACATTTCTGCAGATAGGAGAAGTAGCCCACAAAATGTTTAGAATAAGGCTCCTATTGCTGCTGAACAAGGAAAAACTTCCCCTCTAACCAAATGCAAATAGGTCATCACGTTCACACAAGATCATTGTGTGCGAATTTTTTCCCCTTCATCTGTTCCTCTCCTCTGGTCTGACTAATGGATAGGAAGCATTCAGTGCATATCCTCTTCCCCACTCAAATAGGTAAGCTTATTTGGTGCTGAGATTCTGATTTGATCTAGAGCAGGGGTGTCAAACTGCTAGCCTGCGGGCCAGCAAAACCGTGCCCACCCCATTGCTGTCCATGGAAAAAAAAGTCGTGATATGTCGCGACACGTCACATGACGTTGCAAGTTTGACACCCCTGATCTAGAGATTCTGAATCTTAACGCAGCCAAGGAAAATAGTGTCATGGAGCTGGGCCTGTGTCATCTGCACTCCGTTACCTCCACTGTTATCATTGTCCACTGGGAAAATATCTCAGCAAAATAACTTTTTGCACAGAATAAATGCAAGCAATTTTTTTTTTAAAAAAAAAGTTAATTTCTGCAACTATAAACCTATGATTATGCCTTTGTATCAGAAAGGTACAGAAAAAGCGAAGGGGATCTGTTCTGTTGCTCTATCTTCAGCTGATAACACACTCTGGAGGCTCACAAGCTCTCCTCCAGGCAGCAAGGAAAGCAGATTGAGAATAAAAGCCTCAGGAGGTTTTCCTCGGCGTGACTGAAGTTTGTCCAATAAAAGGTTTAACTGTACCTAGTTTCCCTTTACCTCTCTCACTCTCTGAAACCAACAGAGTAAGAACCTTTGTATCCAGTTATACAGTAGAAGAAGAACAGACGTGTGCCAGCCTTCAAAGTTCACAGGAGCTATCCAAAATGGCAGGGTGCATTATTTTAAGAGATTCCGATTAACTGACTAGGGTGATATTTCCTGATACAGTTTTAAATTCTAACTCTGACATAGAAAGAGCCATTATTCCATAGACCTCCATAACCCATAAGCAGAGCTAGAATGCAGTAATACCTTGCTACTCTTTTTTCCAGCTATTAATATACAGAGGCAGATTACCTCTCATATAAAATATAACATTACCCAACAGGACTCAAAGCCATTGAAAGCCTGCCCCTGCAATGATATGTTTAATCCCTTTTTAGAGCCAATCCAGTTGTTGACCATCTCAACATCTTCCAGTAGGGAATTCCACAAGCTAAGAGAGCAAGTTTGGTCCAGTAGTTAAGGCACCAGGCGTGAGTTCTAGTCCTGCCTTAGCCATGGAAGCCAACTACGGTAGGTTCCCTTGGACCAATCACTATCTCTCAGCCCATCCCACCTCACAGGGTTGTTCTTGTGGGGAAAATAGGAGGAGGAAGGTATGCTGGATATGTTTGCTGCCTTGAGTTATTTGTAAAAATAATCAAGGCAGGATATAAATAAAATAAATAATAAATAACTATTTGGTGGATGAAAATGTACTGATGTGTAAATTACACATCACTCAGCTTCCTGGATAATTCCAGAATCCACTTTAATTTTAATTCTCCATTTAGACTTGATAACAAAATTGACACCCTTATATTTGGTGTATGGAGTAATAAAAAAATAATAATCTGAAAACCAGAGCCTGTGATTTAGGGATGAGGGAGGTTTTATCCTTTCCATCAAAATGAAGTAGATTGATGACTCCTCTAGATATAGCAAGCTAACATGGGCCAGTCCCAGACAACAGGCAAAATGGAAGAGCAGCTTTAGGTAGCATTGCTATATCGTGTTAGAGTGGTACATTATTACTTGTTTTTTGAAAGAATTGTTTTATTATTAATCATTATAATAAAGGGTACTTGTGTTGTTTTATGTCTTATCAATCAAGATGGCTTGGCTGATATGAATAGAGTGGAGTGGAGTGGAGTGGAGTGGAGTGGAGTGGAATGGAATGGAATAGAATAGAATGGAATGGAATGGAATGGAATAGAATAGAATAGAATAGAATAGAATAGAATAGAATAGAATAGAATAGAATAGAATAGAACTGGAAGGGACCTTGGAGGTCTTCTAGTCTAGCCCCCTGCTCAAGCAGGAGAACCTATACCACCTCAGACAGGTGAATGTCCAGTCTCCCCTTTAAAATCTCCAGTGATGGAATGTCCACGATCTCTGGGGGTAAGCTGTTCCACTGGTTGATTGTCCTCACTGTCAAGAAGTTTCTCCTTAATTCCAGGTTGCTTCTCTCTTTGGTCAGTTTCCAACCATTATTTCTCATCTTTCCCTCTGGTGCTTTGGTGAACAACCTGGCCCCCTCTGTC
The DNA here is from genome assembly GCF_001527695.2 of Protobothrops mucrosquamatus. Classification (NCBI taxonomy): domain Eukaryota; kingdom Metazoa; phylum Chordata; class Lepidosauria; order Squamata; family Viperidae; genus Protobothrops; species Protobothrops mucrosquamatus. The sequence goes on along the minus strand of NW_015386579.1, from coordinate 291,882 downwards.
TTGTGGCAGCCCCTCAGATACTGGAACACTGCTATTGAGATGCTAGCACCTTGGCTTGTTTTCAGGTAATAAAATACATAGTGTAATAAAATAGCTTAGGGTAGTCTTGGACTTCTTATAGATTTGTGCATATATAAGTGATCTACAAACATTCATCAAACACCAAGAAAAATCCTGCTGCTGTCTCCGAAACATCTTCATAACTTGTTGCTTGTTATTTGATATAGGTCCTTCATTAAATAACTCCAAGGGCAAACACTAGGAGGTGTTTTTGCTGGAACTACCCAGTTTCTCATGCCTGAGTAACTGTGAACTTTCTTGCCATCCCCTCCTGTAGTATTTTGCCTTATAAGGTAAGAGCAGTACCTGGAGTTGTACATCCGTAGCAGACCATCTGACTTTGTCAACAGCACCTAACAGGTAGCCTGGAAGCACCTGAAAAAGACATTTGAAAACAGTTCCAGGTTGCCTGCATTTTTCAACTGCTCATTGACAGAATGTATGAAAACAATTTTCATACTAGCCATGACTATTATCTCTCTGCAATGGTTTATGGCTCCTTGATTAGAGCTACTACATAGGCTGCAATGAGTTCTCCCTCTCTGTCTAAATGCATATGCGTTGTTTAAAAAGGAAGTGCATTGAGAAGCAACAATAAAAAAGAGAAATATCACAGTGATGAAGCAGCGTTAAGGGCCTGAAGAAATGAATATGATATTCTTTTTTGTCTTTTGCACATCTAGCTCTCCTCTTCGGTTATAAATATAATTCAATAGAACGTATAACTGGGGAGGAGGAAATAACTTAGGTCTTTTTCCCATTTGTCAGAGTTGGTGTGTGAATGGAGTTAAAACGGTATTTTAAAAAAGACTTAATATATGTGTTGTGGTTTACCTCAAAGGTCATAGTGCTTGATGCATATACCAAGGGCTCTTCTTCTCAATTCTGCTAAAATGTTTTCCTACAGTCCTTGAGGCAGCAGAAAAATCTGCCAGCAAAAATTGTTCTGCTCCGACTGCCAAGACCTATTCTGCCAAAGCCAGCAGCTACTGCCATCCTTAAAAATTTAATGCAGGACGAGTTAATGAAAACAACTGGTAGAGTTTGTGCCAGCAGGAAAATCATCCACCAATCCCTCTTCTAACGTGAAGTGAGGGTGGGGCTGCAGGAGGAGGCAAGTTTTGATAGGTGGCTATATCCATGGTTTATCCATGTGTCAAAATCTGATCTGGAGGGTCCGGTGGGCTGTGTGCTGAAGCTGGATCTATCCCACTTCTCTATATTGTCCACCACACACACATACGCAAATGCAGAGAGAGAGAGAGCACCTGTCATTACTTTTTTGCTCTGGCTAACAAGCCCTGGCAACAAAGGCCTTATTTGCCAGGTGTCTCATTGCCTAGTTCGGGCTCCATGGATCAGATCAGGGAGGTAAATAATCAGCTCCATCCTCCCTGCTTCTCTTCCATCAGATCGCCAAGATGACAGGAGAAATGGAGGAGATGGCTCTTTATCCATCGGAGCTCAGCTTCATAGAATTGGAGACCTGGAACCTTATCCCCACTCCTATAATACTGTGAGGAGTTACTGACAGCTCTTCAGAGTAGATCAGACTAGGAAACCAATGCTTTGTAGGTCAGATCTAGTAGACTCTTGCAAGCATGAATGTGTTTCTCCTTCCTTTCATCTTCATGTGAACTAGGGTGGGGGAGCTGTCTGAGATTTCTACTCCTGTGACATTGTTGTGCTGGACTCAGACCACTTTTATCAGATTGTTGTCTTGGTAGCAGCTCTTTCTCCTGTCCTTCAAGGCCATTCCCTCTGTCCTCTACCACCAGATCTTCTGGGAGGCACAAGGCAAGAGCCTGGTTTGGAAGGTTTAGGTTTTATTAAATTTATACCCCGCCTTTCTCCTAGCGGACTCAGGGCGGCTTACAGCAAGTTAAAAAACAGACAAACCATACAAAATACTAAGTTTAAAATACAATTAAAATGAAATATTGATTTTTTGCCGTTTCTTTTTAAAATTATGTTAAAAACCAAATTAAAATCAAATTAAATTAAATTAAAATCAAATTAAAATATCCCTTAGGCCAGTCCCGCTAGCTGGAATAGCCATGTCTTGAGGGCGCGGCGGAAGGAGGGGAGATCCGGAATGACCCGGATCTCTGGGGGTAATTCGTTCCATAGGGAGGGGGCTCCAACAGAGAAGGCCCTCCCCCTGGGGGTCGCCAGCCGGCACTGTCTGACTGACAGCACCCTGAGGAAGAACCACAATCTCATGTTACCAAAAGCAGAATGGCTCTGGAGAAGAATGCCTAGAGAATAGAGTTGAGGGATTATGTCCCCAGCAGCCTAAAGTGGCCAATAGGAACTTCATCATTGAGAAATCATTTATATGGTGTGACTCCATTCATGGGTCAGTAAAAGGTGGAAAGACTACTTTTAAAATGAAACACTTTAGATAAAAATGAATTTAAGATGCATCTGATATGGGCTGGGGGTGAGCTGAAGACAATATCTTAAAATGATGTCATTAAATGTCATTTAAAATGATTGACAAGTCATCTTTATCCCATGGTTAGGCAGGAGGATGAATCCTAGGCCTACCGTATGAGGGATGCAAAAATCCAAATAGCCACTAAATGCCAGGAAAATACTCTCTTTACTGCCATCCTGTAGCTGACCAGATATTTGCAGGTCCAATTATATACATTATCTCTGTAATGATTTTTACCCTAGATTTATCACTTCCTGGTGCAGCAGAGAATAAAGCAAGATAGACCTTGTGATGCTATTCATATCGTCAATACGAAACATCTTTGCCTCATGTCTGAGATATATTTTGAGAACTTTTAAGAAGCATTGGTTCTGAGCGGTATGAAAAGATTCATTATAAAGAACATTTCCCTTAAATGACAATATTAGAACACGCTTGCTTCAGCCATAGCTAATGCAAATCTGTACTCACTTATATCTAGAGGAAAAAGAATCAGATAGCACAATTGCATGTGGTTGGCAAAAAGAAACTCACTGGAAAGATATGTGCATGGAATAATGCCTTATTTTTATTTATTTGGGCCAAATGTATATTAAATGCTAACATCTACATACATGAAAGATAGCTAGAGTAGAAAGACACAATAACCCAAAATGTTTCAAGATGAACTGCAATCGTCGTTCTCCCTGCTCATCCCACCCCCCAAATATTATATGAATTTTCTCTTTGAGGGTACAGACCCTGATAGCTATTTTTTCAAAAAACAAACAGAAGTATGCTTATATACCTGCCGTAGTCTAATCCATTATGGTTTAATCAATTATAATCAAGGTTATTTGTGATGCTTATCCCAATAGTTCTCTGTTTGTGTCTCTGTGTTTGTGTTTTTAATGCAACTAGATTTCTTTCCCACCTTCTGCTAGGAACTAACATTCTTAACAATGAAAGCAGCAGTCAAAGTCTTGAGGGCACAGTATCATAATTCTTAAGAAGACGTCTCAGAACCATGCTAGATAACAGCCCTTTTCAAGATCAAAGAGGGACTTGAATGGAACAATCCATGCTCAGGTTCCTGCCGAAAACTTTCCTGACCCTTCCATCTCCAGTATTGCAACTCTGTAACCCAAAAGGGGAAATATAATGAATTATCCTCAAGCCATGGTGCACCTTCAAAATTCTATGGTCCAGTGGAACCAACATAAATAAACACCCTGCCATTCCAAGTTACTGTAAAATGAATTCTGGTAACTAAGCAGGATAAACATGGGTGAAAGTCAGTTATTTTTTATGACTTGTAGATACCTCCTCAAATTTCCTTTCCAGACAAAAAGCACACAGTACTTTCAAATTCAATTACTGTTGTAAAGGAGAAAGCTGTCTGGAGATAGTGAATTACAGATCTTTACCTGGACCTCTACTTCAAAAAAAATCTTTGTTTTCCAGAAACATAGGCTGCATGCTATATAGACTAAATTTGGCTCTATTTTGACACAGGCATTCCTGAACAAAACCAGATAAGCTATGATTTTAGCTTCACTACTACAGCATGTGCCTTTCCAGGCATCAGAGTCTACTTGCTTACTGTAAGTGACAAGATTGCTGCTACATTACTAATTCTAATTCAGTTAAATTCAACACACTTGACTAAAAAGTAAAAGGTTGTGCGGTAGGGCAGGATAGAAAAAAAACTAGCTTTCTTGCATACCTAGCTAATAAAAAAGAAGTAAGTGCTTTTATATTAGAAAAGCAGTGTGGCTGATTTTGGTAAAGTTTGGGTTTGCTTTGTTTGAAAACTATATTACAGGGAAATGATTTTCGTTGAATACCTGTGCTTTTAGCAAAGTGACCCTATTTCTCCTTGACAGGATTAAATAGATTTATTTGCCTACTATCCATTCTCTTCTGCTTGGATCTTCCCGCCAGTGTGAGTCATTGAATAAACCCAAGACATTCCGCCTGTAATTTAGGTGTTATAGGAAACTATTATTTCTCATTCATTTTTATCAGGTTCCTATAGAAAAAGAAAAGGGAAAGATCTGGTTGGCAGGAATTGGGCAGTGTTCACTAACGTACTTGCTGCATTCCGAGAAGTCAGAATTCAGAGTGACTCTGATTGATCGCGATATATAATATGGCTCATCGCGTTATTGGGGGACCCTTATTTTCTCTCATGCAGGAGTATGCTTTTTTTGTATGTTTTTATTTTTATTTCTTTCAGATCAAATTGGTGTTCTTAAAAACAACTTTCTTTTGATCCTTCTCTCTTCATTTCTCCTTTCTTCATTGTTCATAACTGGAATGAGAAATGAAGCCTCTTCTCCGCCCCCTCCCCTCCATTTATGTTCTGTTGTGTGTGAGAGAGAATAAGTGAGAGACAGTCTGTGTGTGTGTGTGTGTGTGTGTGTGTGTGTGTGTGTGTGTGTGTGTGTTTGTGTGTGTGCTCGCACGGGTGTGCACAGGCTAAGTCCTCAGGTGGAACTGTGGCTCCTAAGCTTTTGCTTTCGGAGCTGTTATTCTGGAAGGGAATGGAGGCAGCTGTGTTTACAGCTCAAGTTTTGGCATACATTTACCAGAATCTATTATTCATATCATTCAGTATCAGGGAGAGATCTCAGGCCACCTGTCTATCTGACAAATTCACCCTTTTGTGAGCTTTCTGTTCATAGCAAATTATGTTCACATTGATGAATTGAGTTTTTATGAGCATTGCTAACTAACATTCTCACAGAAGGCCAGGGGCAATAGACTGCAAGTGTTTCTGGTCCACAAGTAAATGTTAAAACAGGAAAAAAAAATCCTGCCAGTATTTAAAGACAATTTGCCATGAAGGAATAGTTAAAATATTTGGCAGTGACTTCATGTTTATAAATTCAAAGCTGTCCATAAATTATTGCAAATACTCGGCTTATAACAAACAAAAACAGGGAAGAATACTCGCTTTCCACAGTTTTAAAATATGGTTTAAAAGGAAAGCTGGTCCTTTATCGTAAAACTTTCTTACAGACCCATATATAAACTGAACTATCTGAAAGAGTCTACTTTTTCAGTATCAATTAAAAATATATTCAGATATATCACAATATAGAATGTACATTTTTAAAAAGGATGAAGAAAGCAGTGTTATCCTCCAAGGAAAAAATTCTCCCCACACTTCAAAAAATATGCAAGAGGACATCAAAGTTATTTTTTTTCAATAGGAGTAGATATTTATGAATTCTGATCCCAGTCTCTGAATGTCTAAGGGTATTTTACAGATCTTTTGGACAAAATATCACTAAAATACTCAGTTTTTTAAAAAAATGTTAGTTCCAACTAACCCAGTCAGAATGTAGAACCAGAACTTTTGCCATCTGATTGCTGGGACATCTTTTGAAACAAGCCATTCATGAGAACTAGGAGCTTGCATTTTCTGATTCAATGAAACTCCCGTGTAAGCTCATGTCACATGCTACAGGATACAATGGTAATGTTAGACTAATGATAATATGATTAGGTTAGGAAAATAGTGATGTAAATGACAACAAGGTTGCAAACATCTATAAGGAATGCATGCTATAATATTGTGCCTAAACAATGCTACATTAAATGGGCACATGTTACAGAAGGAATTTACTTTCTGCCGTTTGTTCTAGTTCTAATGTTGATTATAATAATCTAGCTCCCAAGCATTGTTCAGATGTCTCCTTGACATCTTGAATTTCCAAGGCAATTGTTTGCAGTGTTATTTCTGCTGATCTCTTTATGAAAAGCACAAACTTCTGTAGGAAGGTTTCTTAAGTGTATATACTGTATATATAGCTATATCTGCAGAGGCTCCACTTTATCTGAAGCTGTATGCTATCAGGATTCTGGGTGGAGGGTTCAAAGCTATCTTAGAAGCACGAGTGTCATAGACACAACATCAGAAGTACAGCTATTCATCCCCCAGCTCACAATATTAAGATTAACCGCTTACCGATTGCCAGAATAGAGCTAAAAGTATCTGGGCTCATTTGTCATGTTACAGCTATGTTCCCATTGTAAATTTGTGTTAAGGAAGAATAGAATAGAAAAACTGCATCTAATAACATGCACAAATATATTCTGTCTGAAATATTTTTGGCAAGACATGATTATTCTGACATTAAGAAAAAATACGATTGTCATTTCTCTGCACTTTCACCTTTTACACAATCTGGACCTCTCTACATTTGTCCTTTCCCAGGCCTCCACTCAAATTCTATTTTCTCACATTTTAAGGGCTTATATTTTCTCGAATTTCACACATAGAGACATTACTTGCAGAATATCGAAATAAAATTTTGTATATGAAATATGCCTTTGGGTTTTCAACTCTGATTAGATCCACTCATTCTTAAATCTCTATTCGATTAGATTAATCGGGACAGAATCAAAGACATTACCAAACTCTGACAAAGACAAGTTCATTAATTTATATATGTGGAAGAAAATCAAGATAATTAAAAACAAAAAATAATAATTAAAACATAAAAATTCAGCCGCACTCAAGGCTAGGCATTCCGCACAAGCTAATTAGAACGCTATAAACAACATTTTGGAAAGAAAGGTTCAGTTAGGAAAAACTTGAAAAGTCTTTTTCAAGAAATAGATGCAGACTAGTTTTGGCTGCACATTTAAATTTACCTTAACATTTTAAATCCAGCTTGGGAATCATATGACGAGTGGGTATGCATCTTTGAAATGGACTGGAATATATACTGCTCAAAAAAATAAAGGGAACGCAAACTCCTTCAGTTCCATGTTAAAATGTTCCCTTTATTTTTTTGAGCAGTATATTTTCCCAGGTCCCATACTTCTTCATTGGCTGCTTTTTAGAATATGGGGAAATAAATTCATGGATTTTACAGGCAGGTATCAGGTATGTTTAGTTCTCAATTGTGAACAAAGGTTTCCAAGTAGAAATATAAACTGCCCTCATGAAAAAGACACTAAAATCCTCTGCCACCCATGCTCACTTTTCTAAGTATCTGGATTTACTGTCCCTGGTTTCCAAGTTTCTCAAGTCACCCCAATACAACATTCTCTTTTCTCATCACCCAGAATGGCCCTATTTTGAAATTTAAGCATGAGAAGAATTTTGTTTATAGAGTGCAGGCTTGACAGAATTCCCACCCTCCCAATCTCCAATATCATGACTTTATTCTCTGCAAAAAAGAAGAAGAAGAATTCTTCCAGAATAGTATTTGACATAATATAGAAAGTGATGGGGCTGCATTGAGAGAAAAAAAAGTCTAGAAATCAAAAAGATACAACAATGGTTGCCCTCATTAGGCCATTGGTTGTTCCAAACCAATGACAGCAAAATAGGAGTATACTTCCTCCCACTTGAATTAATTCAGAAAATTAGTTTGTAGTAAACTTATGCCTGGCCTGGTATCTTGTCCTGTCTTGATAAAACGAGATGTGTTTGGAATGGACTATAACCTGATTCCTTGTGTTTGGATATGGAAGAAGCAAACTGCTTAATTCACATTTCACCCAGGGAGAGTATGTAAGTAAATGGGAATAGCCTAAGCGCTCTGAGGTTTAGACACCTTGCTAACTAGCATATCTCAGCAAACAAAAGCGCTTGAAAGTTAGACACGCCACTGAGTTCTATTTCCACTTCACCCATGTGCTTGGCATCTTCAACAGTGTCAAAAAAAATTTATAGAAGTGGTGATTAGCTGCCCAAAGAGCATGATGTATGCATTATTAATTAAAGAAGGTAAATTTGGCTAATTGTCATTTCTATATAGTAGCACTGCACTAAGATACATTTTAACAATCTATAAATAATTGATAATTTTATTTCTTTCATCTTCCTTCCTAGTTTGCATAAAACTAATGACTTTGTAAATGCTACTCACTTCAAAATACTCCGATGCTCCCATGAAAATTAAACTAGAGGCATAACCTTAGCAAATAAGGAAACTTTTTTTTTAATCTTGCTTTTTTGTTGTAGACGAAGAAAGGAAATTAACAAAACTCTGATTCTTGGAAATCCACACGGGAATCAGAAAGGGATATCATCCGTGCAGGGCATTAATAGTAAGGACATTGTAACTTTTAAAGTTCCAAAGAGCCAAAAAGTGATCCATCTCATCAAAACTCTGGGAAATGGTCAAGTGGTTTTATTTGTTCTACATTAAATAAGATCAGGCTCTGGAATAGACAAGCCTACATGCACACACAGTGCTAAACAAGAAAGTGTCCTGATAAGCATTAAGTATTTTTTGGTACTTATCAAATGACTGCATGCATAATCCCCTGAATCAAGTTAGCGGCAGACTCAAAATTCTTCAAAAAAAATAGAGTGTTTGGGTATCACTTATAGCTGCTTGTTTAATATGATTATAATACCTTGCTGTTTCCTTGAAATGGAGGATTTATCCAAGGAGCAGTACAATCACTTGCTGAGGTCCCTGTGATTTTTACAAATCCACAACCTGCCAGACTACAGTGTTATCACAGTAGGGCTTACTTCTTTAATTTTAGTGCAACTAAATGCATTCCAAGAGGTGCTGGGGGTATTATAATTTCCCTATTCATTTGGTTTAGAATATAATGTTTGTAAAATGCAGTGTACATTTGTTCATAATTTCAATATGGTGGTAACATTTGTAATGTCTGTATAGAGGCTTACGTATGCTTCTTCTTCTTTTTTTTTAAAAAAAGTAAGGCCTGTTTCTTTGACCCTTTTCTCTCATTTTAACCCTACTGATATGTCACCCATGGCAACCTTAAACCGATTTTAATAGAGTCTATCCTATTATTCATTTAAATTGAGGTGCAAGAGCACTTAGACCAGGGAAATTTGCATTCTGCAAATGGGGATTTGATGAGCAAAAATGCTAAGATATATGTTGTATAACATGCCCTATTTTGCTAGCAAATAAACAGCTCTTGAAATTGATAAACTTCAGAATATTTTATCCTCAAATGTTTGTACATAAATGATTAAAATGCATTAGCAATTCTGCTTTTAAAAATACATGGGGAAAACAACACAGTTGTGTTGCTTAAATTTGTAATTAACAAATTTATTACTAATTCTGTTCAGTTCTTTAATATGTTGCATTCCTGAAGAAGAACATTAATACACAATGGCAGAAAGAAGCTAATTTTAAGACTTTGGAGAAATGAATGTCTTTTAATGCTGTGTGTTTCTCTTATCTACATGCCACATTATTGTAATAAGTACATTCAGGAATAATTTCTTTTCAAATATTTTTACAAATCTTGCTCTTATTTGCATGCAAGTAAGTTGTCAGCTTAAATCTTTGAAATGCAAAATATATCTCATTTCTATATTTCATCAAGGAGCCTTTCATGTTTAATAAATTACAACTTAGATCCTCCAAGACTTTGTTTTTCATTAACTAAAAGCAAAAGGATACATTTAAAATCTTAATCACAACCTGCAAGGGTATTTGCATGTTGCTGATATTTGTCTTGATGGAACTTTTACTATTTGCAAACTAATCGGGGGAGCAAGGTTACACCAATAATTTCTGCAGACAATAAATGTTTCTACATTGTAAGCCTTTTCATTGTGTCAGACTCCTTATGTTTGGGGAAACCTGAAGTGGATGGAAGAAATACAGTCACACAGGGTTTCCTGTACTTTAAAGAGATCATCCAGAAAATGCACAATGGTTGAGCGACTTCAGAAGACTTTAAAGGACACCTGAATTCATTTGTAGAAACATGGGAGGTGGTCATTAAGAACCTAAGCAAAGAGAAGGCAAAATCCATTCCTACTCTACACATAATACTCAATAACAGTAGGAATCAAGAAGCATCTGTCTCTTATATGACCTGACCTTCAGTTAAGCTAAACATAGTAGCTCATCTTTCAGAGGGCCAACCCCACCGGTCTCTTTGTCATAGGATGGGTCATCTCATCTTATCAGAGACAAGGAGCCTGACAGCTGGCACCATTTTCTGATCCCAGTGGCCTCTGGGGGCAACAGCCGTATGACGTTACCATTTTTTTTTTTAAAAAAAAGCAAACTTTTGCTGAACTCAGCGCTCTGAGACCCCCACTTAATCTCTTTTTCTCTCTCCCTCTCCAGTCTCCCAAATCAACTCCTTTTTCATTTTTTTTCTCAAATTGGTTCAAAAATCTAGTAAATAAACATGGGTAGGTAGCTAAACTGATGCAGCCTGGATATTGTTTTGCAAGCTAACAGGTTAAATATGGAATCGCTTTAAGTTTCCCATCAAATTCATTTTTTATAGAGAAATCTCTGAAAGCAGAAAGGGTTGAGGGAGGGTGAGGTAAAAAGAAATAAATCATTATAGTCTCAGGAACAGTAATCCTTGTTGAGGATTTTGGCTGATTGATATAAATAACATCGTCCTCGCCATCTGTCCGAAGAGGGACCTTTCCAGTTAGTGTTAAGCTGCAACGGCAGAATAATTAATGAATGGTGTCCTTTGTGCTGGTAATAAAGACAAGACAAATTATGTTATAATCCAACTGCTGCTCATTTGTCACAGCCAAATAAAATGTCAAATAAAAGTGAGGGGGGGGCAGTGTTTGTTTAATGGACTGCAAGCTACCTGTGCGTATCATTGACAGACAACTATAGTGTACGCCCTGGATATAGAAAGCAATGAAATGCAGTTTTAAAAAATGGGTTTTTTTGTGTGTGAGAGAGAGAGACATACATGCAGATCAATTTCTTCCTTGTTTGTGAAGGAGAAAGGGCATGGTAGCCAAGGAAGAACATTTTCACAGCTGTATATTAATGCAAGCTTTAATTACATTGCTGTAATACCTTTTTGTTCCTTTCTTAGAAGGATTGGATTGTGTTACATTGTGCCCTGGAAAAATACAGCGTGTCAGGGAGAAAGGAAAAACTTCACTGCCGCTCTGATGCTACAGATCTGTTTGCATGTTTTTCTTCCTTCCTTCCTTCCTTTCTTGCTTTGGACAAGCCTATTCCTCCAGTTGCTAGGAAAACCAAATGTTGAAATCATTTTCAGGGATTCAGCCAAGTCCCGTGGGGAATTACCTATGGTCGAGGGCAGGGCTGCACTTTTTCAGAACATGTTCCTGCTGTAAAAAATTCACAGACCTGGCATTCATACAGGCATCTGTCGCTTGCTCTAATGCCAGTTCATAGTATACATACAAACATCTGCTTCCATGCACAAAGGGATACAGAGCGCTTGACAGGTCTGTGTTAGCAGAGTTTGCAATGCCAGTTCTTTATGCAAAAACCCTAATGCTTCCCGTCAAGCCATTAGAAGTGATACAATCAGCCCAGGCCCCATTAAGCCATCAGTGTCCACCTGTGATAAAGATGGCCATTTGTTTTCTTAAAGCTCACTTAATGTCTGCTTAACTCAATTTGTCAGGAAATGTAGAACAATTTCCTCACAGCCTGAAATTTGGTAGTGATTCAAAGTCAAAAGGCCAAGTCTAGCCTTATTCAAATCATATAATAAACAGTCTTCAAGCCTAAATCTGCCCTGGGGAAAAGCTGTTTACATAGTTTCCTTTAATAAAAAAAAAAAGACAAGAATAAAACCTTATCCTTTTTACAATTAAAATTCATATTTTTTTCTGAATATTATCAGGGCTGTTTTGCTTTTTTTAAAAAAAAAATAGAGATTTTTTTTTAAAAAAAACATACTTTAGAGGAAACAGCATTTTTCATTCTAATTTATGTCACAGAACTATGTGTACTAGTTATTAGTCATATTTGTCCCTGGTTTCCCACCAAAGGGAATGCGTATAGCTTTTTTTTTTATGCATGCATTGCTTGCGAAAGAACTAACTTAACTGGATTACAGAGGTAAATAAATTAAATTTACATGTGCTATTTTTGTAAAACAGAGGCCAACATCACAGAGACCAATCCTTCCTCAGTTTTCATTTTTAAAGATGACTAGAACTTCTGGGGGGGGGGAACTGTTTTATTAAATTGGAAGTGCAGAATAAAATCCCATTATTCTGTATAATTCTTTGTTGCAATGTATCGATATCAATTTAATAAATAATAAAATAATAAATATCAAGAGTAGGCATTGTCTTCCAGATGAAACTATATGTTTATTTCTTGTCCTTTAATCCTCCTCCTATTTAACCATTTTCTGAATCCAATATAGCTTTCAGCTTCTTTAAAAACTGGCCACAGGAGCCAACAGAAATCTTACATCCCCATCTCCCCCCACCACCACCCACTCAGTTGTTGAATGGGCTTGTCATGCCATCTCATGAACAGACCCCTTCGTGTCTACAAAACATATCATTATTAGTAACAATACTGCCTTTATCTGTCCCCTATTTCTACATTAAAAACCATTCCTACAAAAACAACCTTTCCCAGTACCCCTAATTGGGAAAGATTTTATGGCTGGCTACAAAATTTTTAAAAAAGGCACTTGAGGGCAGGCACAAACTATTGTATTTTAATACTGTGTTGGCATTGGAAACAATGGCTATTTTTGTAGGAGGAAAAAAAAAGAAGCAGGCTGGATCCTTGGAAGTCTATCTCGTTGGGCTTTAACTGCTTGTTAGGGAGGTGTGTGATAGCCTCGAGTTGTGCATTTGCGGGGAAAATATCACACTATCCAGATGTTCAAGTCTGCTCTTTCTGTGCACAGGAACAATGTACAGTACTGAATTTGGAAGGGGGAGGGGGAGGAGGAAGGCGCCAGGGGAAGACAGGCAGATCTATTTCCTAGTTAAGTCCCAGAGACCAATCATGAAGTCTGATAATCTCTCCCCAAATGAGCCTTTTCCACTTTTAGCAATCAGACGTGGGTGTCTAATTAGCAGGTATGTGCCTTAGCATCTTCCCTGCTTCATTTTTTTTCTCCCAAAGAAAAGCCAAAAAGAAAGCCTCTGTCAAAAGAACAGAGTTGACTCCAGGTATCCCAACCTTAGGAAGGGAGATCCAGAAGGAGGTCTAATTAAGGTCTGTGTTTTTTCTCTTTGCTGTGACTTGCTGCTCCATATTGCCTATAATGTATGGCACTGTTAAGGGAAAAAAATTGGAGTCCAAGTGACTGGAAAGTTAGGTCTGCTCTGCAGCCCTGTGAGATTGTTGACATCTGCCGTGGTTGGAGAGCTCAGTAAGCAGGAAATGGAGTGTCACTCTGACTGGTAGTTTACCATTATGCTGGCATCCTAATGAACTGTCTGCAGTGCACAGAGCTTCTGGATGGCATCTTAACGCACGACTAGGCAAAAGCACTTCTTTCCTTGTCACTGTCATCCATCTGCCTGCACCCTACTGCAACCAATGGGACGGAACCATGCTACAATGTGCTATAAGCCATTTAGAGTTGCACATTGTATAATCAGCCCCATCAAATATGTAGGAGAATGACAATTATTGGTTATTTTTTCCCCCCTCAAATGATAGCACCTGGAGGGTTTAGTCAGTGGAGTTTAACTTTTCTAAGTACTCCGAGGACGGAGGGGTGGGAAATTGTTCCATTAATTTCGCATACATATTTGCTAAATGCAATCGAGTTGGAAACTCATTGTCTTAAGTCTTGCTAATGGACTGAAAAATAGTTATGAATATTCATGGAAAAACTCCTTTTTATGAGACACAATTGATGTGTTACATGACAAGTTGCAACCTTTTCCTCTGTCTCCCAGCCTTTCGGGGTACCGATTGGGGAGTTAGCATGAATGAAAAGTAAACGAATTAAAGAGTAAATGTAACTGAAGTTAGGGACATAAGGACAAACTTAAAAAAAAAAAGTCACTGTGTATGTATGCCGGTGTGCATATCTATGTCTCTATTTGTGTAATAGCACTGATACTGCCTGTAAAATAATGTTTAAAATCAGGACTTTAAAACTTTAGCTAGAATTAATCATAGATTAGGTAGCAAAATATAATTAGACCTATATTTCTAGTCTTATATATTTTTACTTATCTGTCTGTATGTTTTGTCTATTTTATCAGAGAGAGAAGGAGAGAGAGAGAAAAAAAAAACTTATTCCCACTTACAGAGGTCAGCTGGAATAACCAAAGATGCCTTCTGTTTTAGCAACATTTCCCATAAGGTAAAAAATTTGGGAAGAAGGAAAGATATTCCAAAAAAAAAAAAAATCAGCTGGCATAGAATGACCGAAACTGAGTTAGGGCATTAGAGATTGTCTAAATTGGATGTTTTATTTACATCCAAAAGGGCAGAGCATAATTTAGTTGCCTCAGATTTTTTCACAGACATTAAGACTATAGCAAACAGACCAGCAGGGAAGCTTACACAGCAGCACAGTAGGGGAGCTCGCCGAACGTCTGCCCAACGCTATGCCTGGTTGTAGCCAGTATCAGAAACCTCATATTTTCTCTAGCACTAAAAATTGCAACCTGGCTCATTCTCTTTTCTCTTTTTATTTGATCAGGGAGGCTAGTGAGAGAGATGGATAAATGAAAGGAAGAGTCAAAAAGCGTCTCACAAAGCATTCTTTTTTTTATTTTTTTTTAAACGATGAAACGATGATTATGATGTAAAACAAATATTAAAAAGTGAGAAGAATGGGGCAGGGAGGGAGAGATAAAATGATCTAATACTATTTGTAGTTGCATCCTATGTTGAAAATAAAATAACATTGAGGCACAAAAATCCAAGGCTCAAAGGACTGAAATAAAACATTAAGCATATATTGGTGTTATCTCAAAGTTCCTTGTAAATAGGAGTTGGTAGAGGGGTAAAAGGACATTAAGTCCCTCAACCTTGACTAATGCAAGGTTGAGACTGGAGACAGAGGTCAAACTCTACTACCTTGCAGGGTAAGGAATTTACATCAGACTAAATCCAAAGGTCTGTTTCTAATAAGAGGATGTTATACAAGAATTGTAAATTTCCAGTTCAGTAACAAAGTACTTATTCCAAACCGATGTTTGGAAGTGTCATTTATGGAGACAGAGCACTTGTTAGCTAGAAGATTGACAGTCTAGATTTGTAATCCTGAGCGCTCTATTTTGGTACGTTAGACATCAATTGGCTTACTGTTGTTATGGGTTACAAATGAAATTTGTATGGGTTACAAATGAAATTTCTTTCCTTCCCTTCTTATAAGTTTGATATGAAGATGGCTTTAGAAGGCATTGGGAGTAATCCATGTCTATCCAAAACTCAGATTAATTATTGAGGGCATTTGCCATGCTTTAATAAGATAGTCACAAAATGTATTCTATGTAATCATTAATAACTAGGATTCAAAGGTGAGCTGTAGCTTTAGAAAATTCAGTTGCAGATTTTCAACCCTTGGAGAAAATAGAGATTAGCAAACACTACAGGTAGTTCTCAACTTACAACCACAACTGAGCCCAACTTTTTTGTTGGTAAGCAAAACATTTGTTGAATGGGTTTTGGCCCATTTTATGACTTTTCTTGCCACAGTTGTTAAGTGAATCACTGAGTTGTTAAGTTAGTAACATGGTTGTTAATTGAATTTGGCTTCCCCATGGACTTTGCTTGTCAAAAGGTTACAAAAGGTGATCATATGACCCCAGGACACTGCTACGGTCATAAATATGAGTCAGTTGCCAAGCATTTGAATTTTGATCAGTGGAGATGCTGCAGTGGTCATGTGTGAAACATGGTCATAAGTCACTTTTTTCAGTGACATTACACTTTTGAACGGTCACTAAAGGAGCTGTTGCAAATCAAGGATTACCTGTAGCAAGTTGCTTACAAGAAGAACAAGATTATCCCCCCCCCCCTCTCTCTCTCTCTTTCTCTCTCTCTCTCTTTCTCTCTCTCTCTCTCTCTCTCTCCAGGTTCCACATGAATCAGCAGACTTACATTCTTCCACAAAGCTTGTTTTCATAGTGCCAATTTGTTCTTCCTTTTTTTAAATTACTTTTGTGATGCAGTTGTTGTTGTTGTTTTTTAAATCTTCTTCTACTGAGAACAGTATCATCCTTTCTAATGAAAGAATATCCAATATTTTCATGGAACTGCAAAAGAGTGAGCGGGTAGCAAAATGCCTGGTCTCAGCATCTTTGTCTGGGAAATTGTGAAGTGTGACTGTGATTTATAATGAGAAAAGGTATCTACAACGTACAATTTTCTACCTAGCTGCAAAATAATAATTCATAGTGATGTCCATTCTAGATAATATACCTTTGCAAGGGAGGACCTATGTGGTAAGATGATAGTGATAAATGTCAGACCAATGCAGGTAACGGCTTTACAAACCATTAAGATTAGCTTCCTCTTTTTCCCCTGATGATAACAGTAACCATGCTGTGAGTCTATGTGGTAATAATATTTCACGACTGATAAATGCCAGAACCAGGCAGAGGTGTTTATCATTCCCAGTTCAGAAATGCTGACTAAAGTTACCACACATTGCCAGTTTTTCCTCTTTTTCAGTCAGATAACAATTAGCAAATTCATAAAACAGAGATATGCAACATTCCTTCCAATCCTTAGGAATGAATTTTTCGCCCTCTTTGTGAAGAATATGTTCTAAGCTAAAACAAATTAGCTTAGAGGGAAGTCGTGGCACAAAGCATTGGGTAGTAAATGTTAACTCAGAGTTTAGAACTGTAGCATTTGCAGGTTCCGTTGTCTGTGTGTGTGAGAAGAGAGACGCTCAATTTGTGTCTACAGTACTCCAAAATATATGAGTGGGGTATTTTTCATTAATAGTAGCCAAAAATATGTGAAGTTGCCCGAAGATACGATCATAAAATTTTCTGCAAGATTTCCACATTTTCCTTGGATTTGGCAATTTTGCAAGATTGTAGCTGTTTTAAAAATAATTCATTTCTTTCTTTTGGAGTCCACAGGAAAAGAAGGTCTGAAAAGTTTGTTGAGACCTGCAGTATTATTACAAATATTTATATATTAACAATCAGTGTTGTTATTTCAACAATTTAGGCTGGTAAATATAATCTAGTTTTTAAATGTACAAGCAATATTTGAGTTGTGGTCTTCTATTCTGCCATCAGGACTTTGCACCCTCTCTCACCAATACAGATGACCCTACACCATTTCCATTATTTTCCTCCAGGAGGTCTTGAGCAAAAAGGGAAAAGACCCAAAAAAACCTCTGTTCCTGCACTGGAACCCTTCTTTTCAGTGAAGGAGAGTTAGGATGAAATCATTATACTCTTCCTTGTCCTCCATGGCCAACATTGTTGACCTATTGTATAGAAGTGGGTGGCCACTGAATAACAGTTCCAACTAGCAGCTAAGGAATTGTAGCAGTCAGTCGATACTAAAAGGATCTTAGAAACTTTCAGGGGAAAAAATCCAAATCTAAAATATACTCGATTAATATCAAACACAGATCTAAAAATTATATTACTGCTATTAATACTATTACTTCTGCTATTTATCATCACCATTGTCATTGGCATTGCACATAGCTGTCATCCCTGGAATGACAACAATAATCCTGAGCTGAGACAATTTCCATGATTGAGAATCAACTTGAACCTGAGTCTCTTTTTTTCCTGATCCTTCACCTAGATACTTTACCACATTGTCACCATCTTCACCATAAACATCATCATCTATGAGTAAATCTTACCTGCACACTAGTAAACTTTTTAAGACCAACATTTGAGGTTCAATGTTTTACGATAAACAACTCTGTATTTATAAGGATGACTCCAGATCAGAAGTTATTCAGTTTTAAGGGCCATAAATCTGGGTTCCTTATTTCACCCTTAACTCTTTTACTTGGCTAGAATTAGACTCATCACCTTTGGGACCCATCTGAAGCTATGCCACCCTAGATACTGG
This sequence comes from Protobothrops mucrosquamatus, assembly GCF_001527695.2. NCBI lineage: Eukaryota > Metazoa > Chordata > Lepidosauria > Squamata > Viperidae > Protobothrops > Protobothrops mucrosquamatus. Next base: position 273,642 of record NW_015386579.1, on the reverse strand, counting down.
TAAAGCAAATTCTCTGGGGAACAACTTTGTTTCACTTTACCTTATTAGATATTGTAGGTCTGAGTCCTAACTGAGTTCTGAATGCTTCAGAAGACATCTCAATCTTGTTAAAGAGGACTACAGCCTATTTAATAAGATAAGATGAACCTTATTGGGTATTGGGTATGTCTGGGTATTGGGTATGTCTAGTTTAACGAAGAGAAGGACGAGGGGGGTCATGATAGCAGTGTTCCAATATCTCAGGGGCTGCCACAAAGAAGAGAAAGTCAAGCTATTCTCCAAAGCACCTGAAGGCAGGACAAGAAGCAACGGATGGAAACTAACCAAGGAGAGAAGCAACGTAGAACTAAGGAGAAATTTCCTGACAGTTAGAACAATTAACCAGTGGAACAACCTGCCTCCAGAAGTGGTGAATGCTCCAACACTGGAAGTTTTTAAGAAGAGACTGGACAGCCATTTGTCCGAAATGGTAAAGGGTTTCTTGCTTGAGCAGGGGGTTGGACTAGATGACCTCCAAGGTCCCTTCCAACATTATTATTATTATTATTATTATTATTATTATTATTATTGTTGTTGTTGTTGTTGTTGTTGTTGTTGTTGTTATTATTATTATTATTATTATTATTATTATTATTATTACCATGTTTCTTTCCAGCATTAGCCACTCTCAGCCCTGACAAGATCATAACTAACCTCTAGCAGAGGATTTGGGTCATAGGCTTCAAAAAGATAGACCCAGTGTTTCTCACTGGATTGTAATGAGAATATAAATATCCTTCCTTGGTCAAACCTAGATACTTCTCAACACCTCACACAGAAGAATTTTCAGCTTGATGCCAGTTTCAGTCACATATTAGGGTAACAACTAGCAGATATATCAACACCCTCCATGAAAACCCTATCTGCAGGGCTTTTTTTCCTCATAGAACGCCCAGAACAGAGTTCTGGCACCTTTTTTAGACGGAACCTTGTAGGGTAGGCAAGGCGGGTTGTATGATGTGTGGGAGTTCCAGCACCTTTTTTTTTTTTTTAGAAAAAAAGCACTGTATCCATCCATCCATCCATCCATCCATCCATCCATCCATCCATCCATCCATCCATCCATCATCTATCTATCTATCTATCTATCTATCTATCTATCTATCTATCTATCTACCTACCTACCTACCTACCTACCTACCTACCTACCTATCTATCTATCCATTCAGGGCTTTTTTTCTCATAGAACGCCCAGAATGGAGTTCCGGCACCTTTTTTGGACAGAACCTTGTAGGGTAGGCAAGGCGGGTTGTATGATGTGTGTGAGTTCCGGCACCTTTTTTTTTTTTTTTTTTAGAAAAAAAGCACTGCCTATCTGTATATGTTCAATACAGCATTCAGTTCTGCATCCAATGTAGTATTAGAGCACCCATTATGTACACTAAATGGAAAACAGAACTTATAAGGTCAATTGCTACAAATCTGAACTATTATTCTGACCAGGAAACTATTGTTCTCCTCCTAGGAGGCCAAAGTTTAGCTGTTTTTAAAAAGGATGCCAAATAGCCATCAATGCCTCCCTTACACTACTAATTGTTTCAGGCTTTCTCCACATGTTTACTGTGGTTTTATATTTGATATATTGTTCCATTGTTAATGCTTTAAAATTTGTTCTTGGGTTGTAAATAAAAATAATTCCCTGTCTTTACTATACTCGCTAGGAATAAAGCTTTTTATTTTAAATCCAGAACTTTATAAATGGTCATATTAAAAAAAAAATCAGTTGGAACTTTGCTGAGTATTCAAATTATCCAGCCAGATTCACATCTTTTGGGGGCTTTTGTGGGATGGCCAATGACAAAATAGGGAGTCTATTCCACATTTCTCAATCTATAAAGATTTAGTCCGGGGAGGAGGTCGTTTTGCCAAAGAAATGTTTGATCCTAAATCTAGATGCTTGAGCCCCTCTAAGACAATGCATTCAACTCCTTTAAAGCTTATATTACCACATTTTGTAATGGAATGGTTTTTAGGTAATAAAAAAACATAACAAAGCTTTTATAGGAGGGCAGCTATTTTATTTTATTTTTTTAGTTTTGCACTGTGTGGCATTGCTATCAAAATATTTCAAGAGTTTGTTTTAAAGGTAGCTGATAATCACTTGTGCTGCCTCTCCCCACTCCCCAGAAAACAGAGAGAGAAAAACCGAGAACCAAAATAATAAATATTTATGCACTTTATATCATACACATGACTCGTTATATCTAACAACTATTAATATGACTAGATCATTGAGCACATGCTGAGGAGAGAGTAGGAATGTATTTATATGGCCAAATTTCTTTTTCAGTCCATGGGTTGAGATCATCTCCATATGAAACCTGGATGACTGAAATGACAATGCACAATAGTACAAAAATGACTGTATGAAGGTATGATGAACCCAAATGTCACTTCAAGCTGCCAGTCACATGCATTTAGTATTGTAGACTAATCCCACAAAGTGAAAGGTCAGAGGCCTCAGACCTCTCTATCAGAACCTCTCTTAGTTTACACATCCTGGCCCACCGGCCTGCCTCGATGGTTGACAATTTATGCAGTTTATGATAATTTATCTTCCTGAAGGATGCCTTTACCAGGAATCCTATCTGTAACCCCAGTAGAGGAAAGAGATAGGGATTTCACAGCCTCTTTGCCTTCTGGGAAATCACAGGAAAAAGAGAGATTGGAAGAAAGAAACCTTATAGAACCACCTTCTGGCCCATATATGTGTGACTAAGAAGAGCAGTCCCCATTCCTCTGGGAAAGTAGGCCAGATTGATGTAGGAGAAAAGCAGGAAGAGCTGGAGGGCAGAGTTAAACACATCATTAGTTTAGAGTCCTTGTATTGGTACAAGAGATCCAAGTCTTACTCCCTTTGAGTTCCGTTGACCTTTATCAAACGCCAATTTAGTGCTGACTGTTAGTTGACTAGAGTCTTGTGTATATAGGCTTCAATGAGTTGTCTTTGTTGAAATTTAAGGAAAGGTGCCTGACAATTCCTTCACTAAGAAATATATGGGGAGAAATGAATCATAAGCTCAAATATAATCTTGTTATGTAAGAGTGTGTATGACACAGTTGGAGTTCCCTCGTACTTCGCAGTTTTTGGAATCATCATGTTATGTAAGTCCAACTCAGAACTGACTTGGCCTTTTTTAGTTGTTTGAAACTTAGTCCTTGATTCCCTTTTCTATGATTTTCCTCAGTATTGATGTCAAGCTGATTGGTCTGTAGTTTCCTGGGTTTAATTTTTTTCTCTTTTTTAAACAGTGGGCAATCTTGGTTTTTTTCCCCCAACCTATTGACACCTTGTGGTCCAGAAGTTTTCAAAGATAAAAGTCTGTGGTTTTGAGAATACATCTGCAAATTCCTTTAGCACCCAGTAATCCATCTACCCCAGGCAACAAATTTATTCAGAATATCTAGGTGTTTTCTTATCACTTCCTATTTGACCTGTATTTCTCTTATGTTCTCTATTGTACACCTTCAGATTGACCAGTTGTTCATATTTTTCCTTTTGGGAAAAGACAGATGTCAAATAAGAATTTAGCAATTCAGCCTTCTCCCTGTTGTCCATCACCATCATGCAATCATTTCCAATCAAGAAAAGTCTCCTAGATTTATCCACACATACCCCAATAATGTTTTTGTTTGTTTGTTTGTTATTTTTTGTATTTATTGCAAGAATTGCTCATTCTGTCTCTTAGTCTTCCTCACCCCATCCTTACAGATTCAGGTTATTTCCTGATATTTTGTCTTTCATATATGCCCCCTTTCCATTTTTTAAACTTTATGCCAAATTATTATGCAGTGAAATAAATGTATTCTAATTCCAATGCTGAGGCAAAGTATTCTGGTATTCAGTATTTCTGTGGTGGGAAAATATCTCTTCCCTACTGGAACTCTCCAACTATTTCCAGAGTATAACTAAGCAATTAGGAAAATGTTTTTTTTAAATTAAAAAACTATGCTAGATAAAGCCAGTCACAAGATCCAGGTTATCTAAAACCTGCAGCATGTAAAACTGTTTCCCTATGTCAGGGACCTTGAACATTTATTTTATCTTATCTTTTGCAAAATGAAAGCACAGTTATATGTGCTTCAACATCTCATGCAAACATCTTACTCAGAAACCATATTTTAAGACTTGGAAGCCATTAATCATATAGAAAATATGCTTATCCTAAGCCAGTCAGCAGCAGTGTTGTTATCACAACATTAAAAGAAGTTTCACATCACAAAAGCGATTATAGGTCTCAAACTCACATTCTTTCATTACTGACTAATTGTTTTCCACAAAAAGGCAGTTATGAAATGATAGAAAGGATACCTGGCAAGGGAGAGGATGTGAACTAAAATCAACATAAGGAAGAATTGATCATTGCACAGCATGAAATAAAGCTTATAAGGTGGGCATGCTTATTAGGTATGAAGATAACCTCTCTGGCCTAAATTGTACTGAGGTCATGAATCTGCCTAGTAACCACACCACTTCATATAGAAGACACAATTGCTTGACTTCTATGTGAAACTTCCATGTAAACATGAATGTCTTGGAAAAGAAAGTTATTGTAATTTCTCTGATCTATCAATCAAATAGTATTCAATTATGGAAATTATCAGACATGGCAGTCTGAAATGATACGAACTCAGTTCCTTAAGACCAAGGCCTCTGGTGTCTCATGGATCCATGGTTGATGAGGATCCTTTATGAGGCAGGATTGAAAGGTGCCATAGAGTTTCCTCCACCATAAACTATAATATAACTTACAAAGTTAAAAAAAAAAACTTACAAAGCAGTATGAATAGCTGCTAAAATATGTCTAATGTCTCAATTAAAACTTAGTGAATGTATGACTTAATTGTATTTCAATAGAAAATATGGTCAGTAATGAGCAGGGGAATGGCTTCATATTACGTCCTTGTTAATGCAAT
>NW_015386579.1:226541-268145 GCF_001527695.2 Protobothrops mucrosquamatus | reverse complement strand
CACTTTATCAGAGATAGTGTCATCGTTCTGAGCCACAATACACTGTTGCATCTCCAACAACATTTGAGAGTCCCCATTGTCTAACCTGAGGGTACTCTGAGGGACAGGAGCTTCAGGAGGCTATAATGAATCAGCAGACCTAAAAATCTCATTGTGTCATGTATGGAAATGTGAACACACTTTATTGGAAAATAATGCTTAAAACAGGGGGCACTTCAGCTATAACCACGCTTCCAGATCACATTTGTTTGTTTCAACCATGGTAGCAGCAACACTCTAGTCAGATACTATTGTAACACCCATAACTCTTTACTTCTTTCAGAAATCCAAGAACATGATAGCCAAGTGAAAGCCATAAAGGACCTTGTACAGAAATTGCCCAGGCCAAATCATGACACCATGAAAATACTATTTACACATCTGCAAAAGTAAGTGAAAAAGCTATTAAACTTTAAAGAAGAAAATGGGAATTAGAAACAAAAATGGCATACTGGTTTTCAGTAACATGCTGTATTGCTTCAATGCTGAACTCTTCCAGTACATAATCAGGTCCTACCAAGCTGCTTGTGTGGAATATGTTACTTTTTTAAAGATTGTCCCATGCTAGATTTCAGACATAAGGAAATTAAATGGAAAAGCATATTTAATATTAGTCTATGCTGATTTTGGCATAGGAAAGGACAAATGCAGCCAGAACTGCCATCTTCATTAGCCTCATCTTTGTTGGGTACAGTATATAGAGAATATGACAGTAAAACATTGTCTTTTAATACATGTATATATATATATATGTGTGTGTGTGTGTGTGTGTGTGTGTGTGTATTATATTTATATAATAAAATACATGTGTATATGTGTGTGTGTGTGTGTGTATAATACATGTATATATATGTGTGTGTGTATGTATATATATATGTATATGTATGTACATACATACATACATACATACATACATACATACATACATACATACACCTTATACAAGAGTTTGTAGAACCTTTATGTTATGATGATTCTAAGCAATGGAGGTGGGGCATATCTTGAATGTGGCTTCACTCATATCCCTAACCAGGGGATACAAGTGAAGCCACATTCACATTCAAGGCTTCACTTGTATCCCCAGCTTTGTATCCCTAGCCAGGGGCTGTGATGATTCATGTGGTTAGGGCACTAAGTCAAATGACCATTGATCAACAGCTCAGCAGTTCAAAACCTGAGAGTGAGCGACATGACAAAATGAGCTCCCATCAACTTATCCCAGCTTTTTCCCAGTTCAAATAATGTCATTACCCTCACAAAGACAGATTCTGTTGTTTTACTCCAGCACCTGCAAGATAGCAGTCCCAAACTGGATCCTTGACTCACAAACAAGCAATTACAAATTGCTCCATTACCCCCGGGGATATGCCCCAAATTATCCCCACTTTAAAAACCGCTGATTTATAGTTTGACCTCCTGAGGATCCTGTTCCAAATTAACTATTTTTGGCCTGCTATTTACACTACCAGAAGTGATATCTTGAAACTAATTCCAACTGGGCCACAGCAAGAACCAAAACATTAAAGCCCTTCCAATATAAGGATCCCCATCTAGACTGAGCTGTTTGATTTATATGACAGGAAAAAAATTCAAAGATACAGCTACTAATTTCATCTGAAATAAAACAGGTGAGATAAATAATAATAATGATGATGATGATGATGATAATGATGATGATGATGATAATGATGATAATAATAATAATAATAATAATAATAATAATAATAATAATAATAATAATAATAATAATAATAATAATAATAAAGTTGGAAGGGACCTTGGAGGTCATCAAGTCCAACCCCCTGCTCAGGTAACCCTATACTGTTTTGGACAAATGGCTGTCCAGTTTCTTCTTAAAAACTTCCAGTGCTGGAGCATCCACCACTTCTGGAGGCAGGTTGTTCCACTGGTTAATTGTTCTAACTGTCAGGAAGTTTCTCCGTAGTTCTAGGTTGCTTCTCTCCTTGATTAGTTTCCACCCGTTGCTTAAGACCTGACTTGTATCAATAGATGTTATTAGAAACATGTTGTTTTCTCTTTCTTGGACAAATCAGATCTTATTTCATCTCTTTTGCTTTTTTAATTACCGGTATTAAAAATAACTACTATGACATTTAGCCTTAAGAAAGGCTTGCCATTGTGCCCTTTCGTCAGAACTTATTTTTTTGCTTAGTTACTATGTTAATGGTGTAATATAATTTATTGATAATGTCCTTGTTATCACTTCTCAGATTTGTTAAAAATGAAAATGAACTGAATTGGGTTTTATCAGGCAAGAAATGTATGTTGTTGTTGCAGCCTTTTGAATAACCAAGAGATACAAAAAAGATACTCCACTTTCTAAAAACTTAGGAAGCCCCTACTAATTAGTTTGCCATATTTTATTGCTAAGCTATGACCATCTACCAGTCATTCATGCTTTAGTTCCCTGATTAGACTGCTGTAATACACACTAAGTAGTGCTGTCCTTGAAAAATGTCTGAAAATTACAATGGGTATGAAATGCAGGAGTACGATTGCTGGTGAGAAGGAGGCATTTTGATCAAGGTATGTCTGTGTTACAAACTGTTGGTTTGTTTTCCGGGCTCAGTTCAAGGTGTTGGTGCAACCTTTATGTTGAAAACTTGGCAGTTTGATGCTTTAAGGTCTGCCTTCTTTTATGCGTTCCTTACAGCACGTTGCTGTTTCTGTCAGAAGCAATACTTTGACTTTTACAGGATTGTGAACATTAGGCAGACAATCCCAATGTGACCTTGCAATTTGTAAGCCATACTTATTGCATTAAGAAATATGGGGGGGAGGAGGAATCTGAGAAGGAAGAAATCAATTAAAAGTTGTAATAATACTTTATATATACTGTATATATGTTATCTTTTTTAAGCTTTCAAGAAACTTCGTTTCTTGTTGATCCACGTCTAGCTAGTATTTTCTTGGGTCATTTCTTTGTTTCATTTTTACTATGTTTTGTGCTTTTCCATCTTCTTTGATTGTAGCTCATATAAGCAGAAGTGTGCCAGCGTTTGTAAGTCATGGATTTGAGCAGTTCAAAGAAGGTTTCAATTTCTTCCACTCTGGCAATTTTGTGATTTGTAAATTTCCAGTTCTTAGAATACTATGAAAAATCAAGAGGGTGTACTCTAAAAGGTCCCCTCTTTTAATTTCTTACAGCTGGTTAAAATCCAACAGATGAATGTCCTGTAAACGCAAAAGATCTTTGGCTTCCAAGATTCTGGGTGTAAGCTAAGTAAGGTTATTTGATTCTCCTGTCCTGGCATCCCATTAACTCTGGATTCTGATCCAAGGGAGAAAACTTGCTTCTAAGGGGGTTTATAAAATGTGCCCTCCTTTTGAAAAAGATTCCCTCGAGCTCTAAAGTTCGCCACTGAGCTACTGATTCAGGACTGCAGAGCCTGGGAAATGTCCCAGTTGCATGCACAAGGGACTATCAATAAAACGTGGTCACATGTCAGGGGAACAAATCAAAAGTATGACAAAGAAGCAGTAGGATATTGATTTATTGATGCTGAAAAGGTTAGGATCTAGGAAGGGAGAGGAAACCCGTGGCGCATTTGGTACAGTACATAGCTCTGAATAGTGCACTCTCAAATAGGATCCTGGTTCTAACTCCAATAATGAATCTGGCAAGGAGGTGACAGCATTTTGTTGAAGAGTTCGCCTTTAAAATGAAACAACATTCAAATGTAATGATTCGGATGAGGATGGATCTCTGTTATCTCCTCCTCCTCCTCCTCCTCCTCCTCCTCCTCCTCCCTTCTTTAAATGGAAAGCATTGAGTCCACATGCCCAATGATGGCAGAGTTTTCCAGCAATGGCATCTGTCTTCTTGGCAGAAACTTTCGGGCACATTGTCAGAGGAGCTTACAGTTGCCTCCTGGTTGATCATGTGAGCCACTTCCTGTGGCCTATCTGGCAGCTTTGCCAGGCAGAAGCCAATTCCTTTTACTTCACCTTTGATTTTTCAGAAGCTTGCTCATTCCAGCTTTTTAACGTTTTAAAGATAGTTGCATTTTGCTGCAGGGCAGCATTCCTATGCACATCCAAGCATTTTTTTTCTCTTCCTCTTTTTGCCAGGCAGGCAATCCTCAGCCTTTTTCTATCTTGCCATCATGCTCTTTGCTCTGTTAATCATGCCTTCGGTCAATTTTACTGCCCTTTTGTACAGAGCAAAGAAATTGTATCAGAAAAAAAGAGGGGGAATTAATACACCAAAACACCCACACACACACCAGTGCCACCGTTAACACTAAACACGGGCCTACACAGAACTCAAGTGCCTTCTTCTCTTTTCAGAAATTTGTCTTTATCTTCACATTTTTCCAGGCATCACAAAGAAAACAAAAACCTGCACGGTTGAAATTAGAGCAATGGAACATGATATCTTATGCCGGTTTTATTACACAGTTCTCATTTCTGGAAACTATATTTAACAAAGTAGATTTATTTTTACCTATTATATATCTCAGCCAATAGCACACATCTAAGAAGAATGCAACAGTAGTTCAGGAAAAGGAAGCAATGACAACGTGATGACAGGTTCAGCAGCGATATGCAGAATGCTGTGGATAAATCAAAAATTAAAGCTATTGTATGACAGCTAGGAACACTTAGCAAAGTCTGCAAAATTTCCATTGCTATCATGTTTTGGTGGAAATAAAAATGCACAATATCCATGTGACTTCTATTTGCTTAAGACGGCTTCAGCAGGTTCAGGCCAATATAGATGTTTTAAACTTGTTTTCAGTTATTCCCCCCCCCCATGTAAATCCAAAAGAAGAGGTTAAATTCTGAAGGATGGTGTATGTGTGTTAATAAAATAAAATAATGTCACAAATTGCTTACCACCATCTCCTGTGATTAGAGTAGATAGTTTAGATTCTCTTACAAGAATGGTGGCGTTGACAGGAGATGGCACTTTTAAAATGCCTCTGAATTCCTCCACGTGTACAGGAGAATGCTATTTATGCAGAACTAGGAGCAAAGATACTCAAAGTAATATTCAAAATGTTGGGAATTCAAAAGATATGACTAACACAATGAGTGGAGGGCCTTTTAGAATTCTGTTGTGAATTTAGAGGTGTGAAGAATTACAAGAAGTTGTAAAAGTAATTTTTCCAGCAACATTTTACTAGATAAATCAAATGTCATTCGAATAATATGTTGTCAGCTTCCAAAACCACCTGCAATGTTCTCATCTTCCAGTTAGTGGATTTCAAACCTTCATAACACATAAAAGGTTTTTAAAGATTGTTTTACCACCACCACCCTTTTATTTTTTATAAATAACTCCAGGCAGCAAACGTACCTAATACTCCTTTCTCCTCCAATTTTCCCCACAACAACAAATCTGTGAGATGGGTTGGACTGAGAGAGAATGACTGACCCAAAGTCAGCCAGCCGGCTTTCATCCTGAGGCAGGACTAGACACACAGTCTCCTTGTTTCTGGCTTGGTGCCTTAGCCACTAGACCAAACTGACTCTAGTTTTCTGAATAAATATTAGCACTTATTATCTAAATGTATCTGAAGGTTTTACCAAAGATAGATGCAATAAAACGTTTTCAATATTTTCCCATAGTGCTTCAGAGGCAAAGAGTGTCCATTCCATGGCTTAGACCAGGGGTAGGCAACCTTGGCTCTTTTATGACTCGTGGACTTCAACTCCCAGAATTCCTGAGCCAGCCATGCTGGCTCTGGAATTCTGGGAGTTGAAGTCCACGTGTCATAAAAGAGCCAAGATTGCCTACTCCTGGCTTAAACAGAAAGATTCTTCTGAAATCAGTGGGACCATACAAGAGAAGTGTTACACCTATGTTAGATTTCTGCATCATTGCAAGTTAGGGAATGTATGTGTCTGTCGTTCGAAGATGGTTGCATAGCTGTTGCATTTATACTTCTGCAAATGTTAACTTTCTGGCTAGGGGGTGCTCAAATAACAATGCACTCCCAACAGGAAGTCGGGTCAACCCATCAGCATGCAGGATACGCATCTCCACACAACACATAGTTGAGATTTGGGAGGTCTGTGCGTTGGCCCGTCTGCAACCATCTGCAACCTACACTTACCCATTGAACCCTTTGCAGCATAGGTATGCGTTGACGCCTACGCGCAGTTGCAGACAAATCTAAGTCAAGCTTTAGTGTTAGGTGCACTCATAATAATCACTGCTAGAAATCCCTCATTGCATTTTGCATTGATTTTTGCTATGAGAACTAGGCAAGCACAGTGCAAATCCATCAGATCCTGCAACTAAGCAGAAAAATCACTCAAAGAATCACAGAATCCAAGTTCCCCAAAGCTCAGGTTTCACAAATACTGATTGGATATTATCTTTTAATCAAACCACCAAGCAAGATGGCGTATTAATTTCTTCATGAAAATAGAGCTTCCCTTCTCCATCAAAGCCTGATAGGATAACTCATGTTTTATATAATTTTTACTCTGCACTGAAGACACTCTTGAAACCATCTTAAAGTCAAGTATTGTGTTATAAATCTCATCCATGCAAGAGTCACTTCCAGAATCAACACAGACAACCGTACTGCTCCCACTGAGGTCAACTATGGCTTCAATCCATTGATCTCAAGTCTGGAGCAAAATCCCACATACATACATGAGCTGTACGGAGTTGTCTTGATAAAAACGCGAGATCTCGTTGTCTCCAGCTTGTTTATCTTGTTGTACTAAAATATAATTATCTAACAAATGTTTTGCATCAAGTGATCTCTGCCATATATACAGGCACCAAAATTACTAGACTTTCTTGGAGGAAAGAACAATTGCATCTTAACACTTTTTCACTTAACAAAGAATCAAGAAACAGCTTTATTTTTCTCAGCCAACAGGTTTTTTTTTTCCATAACTCATGTAATCTTCAAAATTCTCAGGCAAGACATTTTTTTAATGAATAGTTACAAATCTTTATATTTGTCTGAAAGTTAAGAAGTTTTAGCTGGAACGCACTCTCCTTATAGAGGAAACAAACCGCTGGCAATAAAATAGAAAATGTAAAGAGAGACCTAAATCACAGCACAATGACCTCCTTTACAGCATCTGCCAAAGAGACGGTGTTCTTAGGCAGCTTCTCTGAAGCAGCGTCTTGATGTCTATGCCACATACAGATTTATTATTGTGCCTGAGAATCTGAAGGGGAAAAATGTTGATGATATGCCTAAGCAGCACTAAGCTCTGGTCATAGGAAAAACTCCAGAATTGTGGGTACCACACCCACACCTACTGATGTGGTCCCAGATTTTTTCTTTGGAGGCACCTAATTAAGAAAACCTTGACTCATTTACATGGGTACGTTTGATCTAAATTATACTCCAAACCACACCAAATTAGGAGCATCTGTGAATGTGAAATGTTTGTTCCCTTAGAATGGGAGAATGAAGCCGGCTCTGGACTGCACATGTTCAAGTGACAAAAAATATTTCAGATGTAGCATACTTCTGAGACTACTTTTCCACTAATAATTTGCAGTTAGTTAAAGTTGTATCTTCTTTCTCTTTCTCTCTCTCTTTCTCTCTCTCTCCTTCAGATCCACTGTTCCCCACCCAAAATCATTACAGGCTGTCTACAGAGTTTCACTTTTCTTCTTTCTTTAGCAAAGACAAAAGGGGGGGGGGGTGAAAAAAGAACTAAGGGGCCACCTACTTGGTTGATTTTAAAGTGGCCACTGCTGTAGAAGCAAATCCAGCAATTGTCAAAAGTTGTCATTGACACAGAGAGCTAATTCCAATGAAATATTTTCCCAGGACTGAGCAAACATCTGCTGGAATCTACCGCTCTTCACAAAGTCTTTTGTGGATGTTTGCATTTTCTTGCATAGCATTTTCATTTGTATTAACTCTGCACCAGAGAGAGAGAAATGCTATACTGGAATTGGCTGAACATTTCTTTGGAAATCATTAAGAAAACTTATTGAATTCCATATGAAGGGGTATCTTCTTTTATTGGGTATTTTTAGATGCAGCTTTAAAACCCAGATCAAACAGTTCAATCCAAACAACAAATAAGGTTCTACTAGTTTCTTTGAATAGATTCTACCTCCCTGAATAGAATCTATAGCTCAATCTTTTGTCCATATCATAAGCTGTTGTAATTTTAGTTGATACATGCTCAGGTTTGCTTTTGAAAACTGATCATTAATGAATAATCAATATCTTGGTATCACAAATCAAAAATACTTTGCCCAGCATGCCTGGAACTACATATTTTATAAATTCAAATGTAGCTACCAATGGGGATATAGAATCTGAAATACTTTCTGGTTTTGCAGCTTGACCAAAACAACATTGACAGTCCATAGCTAGTGGGTTCCAGTTCAGTCTATATATAAGAAGTTATGCCTTTGTTAAATGACATACATAGAATAACAGAGTTTGAAGGGATCTTGGAGGGCTTCTGGTCCAACCCCCTGATTGAGCAGGAGATCCTATACCATTTCAGACAAATGGTTGTCCAATCTCTTCTTAAAAACCTCCAGTGATGCAGCACCCACAACTCCTGGTGACAGGTCATTCCACTGGTTAATTGTTCTTAGGAAAGTTCTCCTTAGTTTAAGGTTGCCTCTCTCCTTGATTAGTTTCCATCCATTGTTTCCTGTCTTTCCTTCTGGTGCTTTGGAGAATAGGTTGACCACATCTTCTTTGTGGCAGCCCCTTAAATATTGGAAGACTGCTATCATGTCACCCCTAATCTTTCTTTTCACCAGATTAGACATACCCAATTCCTGCAACTGTTCTTCATATGTTTTAGCTTCCAGTCCCCCTAATCATCTTTGTTGCTCTTCTCTGCAGTCTTTCCGGAGTCTCAACATCTTTTTTATTTATATTGTGATTACCAAAACTGGATCCTGTAGTTTGGATGGATACAAACTACATTTATAAATACAGATTTGTAAAACATTAACATTCTATTAAAGAATGTGCAGATTAATAGTCAGGAACTATTTTACATTACCACCGAAACAGGATTAGAAACATTTACAGGAATCTAGGGTTCTTTTTAAAACTTGTTTACAAGGAAAAATATGGCTTGTAAGATTTGTATAAGAGTGGAACAGCGTACAATCTACAATGGTGGTTATGGTTCCTTCATCTTCAGAGGTTTTTGAAGATAATGGAAAATTATCTCGAAGATAGTCTAAGATGATATTTGTGGTCCCAATTCCACAATTCTATGATATGTAGACCTCTGGCAAATGGGAAAAAAGAGGTTTAATTTAGTGCTGCTAAAGAGACAATCCTTCCTGTTTGCATATAGAAACTTTAGATATGGACCACAGTTTTGCTGATTAGTATTTCCAGACTATGTGTTCTAAAGCAATCTCAATCTGGGTATAAACACAGACGTTATGAAAAGGGGCTTTCCCCTTCATTAAGGAAAGTAAGTTATTTTTTTCTCATGAAGGCAACAGATTTCCCTAAAGGGAAAAAATGCCAGTATAATGTTAGTTCACTTTCTAACCCTTTTTTATTTTTTTCCATTGATAAGATCAACTTCTATTGGCAAAATCCAATATCTGACCCATTTTGACATTTTAAGACCCTTGGATTTGTCCCAGTGCATTCTGTATTGGGACAAAATTCGAAGATAGCAGACATCAAGTTAGCAAATGTCCTATTTGCTCTCCTTCCTTTCTCCGTCGAAAGAGTTTGAATTGCATAACTTTTGTACCAGCATATTTCCAAGTACAACTGTCTTTCCTTTCCCTTCTGTAATGCAAGCTGGGACTGATGCCTCTTTTTCATCTTCCGTATTAATATGTGATTCACGAGTTTATTGGAAAAGGTGTGGATGCTTCTTTTGTGGGGGTGCTGAGCTCTTTTGTATGAAGATACCTTAATATATTTGTTTGATTTGTTTGATTATTTTTTTTTGCAGTAGCTGGAATATCATTCGAATATATTAATGTTTTCAGCAATGGTGCTGAGAGACCTTAGTTAATACCTTATGCATGAATACATAGATATACTTCAGACAGAGGTAATGTTTTAGCCCTTGTGTTGGTAATATTTGGAGACATGGAATGAAAGAGCCTGCTCTTTTCCTGCCTTTGTTGTGGCCTTACATTGTGGTGGTGTGGAGCCAAGGTTCTTGCTGTTGCCTACACAGCCTGGATTCAATAAGCAGTTCTATATGTATATTATGACAATGTGGTCAAGTAAACCAGCCTCTTTTTTTTTTGCTATACCTTTGTGTGCCTGTATAGCATAACAAAAAAAATCTGGTGCTTATTTTTCGTATACTCATTCAATATGTTAACATATTCATAATTTGATACAGGTTACGTTCTTCGTATAATTAAAGTTAGAGTGTTAGATGAAAAACCCGCAAAATGTTATTTGAATGGAAAATATTTCTGCTTTCATACAAGAGTCATTACGGCACTGTAATGTATAAAACCGTAAATCTGACGAATAATCACTAACCCATGCTTGGTTGTCAGTTAGATCATTTCTGATTCCCTCCCTAGAGTGAAAATCCATCCAACTCTTTATCCGCCCACCCTTAAAAGTTATATGTGTCCCAGATGCATTTTGGATCATTCTGCTCTGTCGTCTCACCCATCAGGACAACGTGCCCCAGACTGCTTTCACGTTTTCTGTGTCGCATATATCTCATTTTACTCCCAGAGTCTTCTCAGAATCTACCTCTCTGGCATGGTTGGGAAAGGCACGTGGGCAAGAATCTACAACACTCCTCCATGCAAAATAGGACACAGACTTTGCCAGCGACATCTGTTGTGTTATTGTCTTGCGGGTTTAGTTTTCTCTTATCGTTCCCTGTTCCCTTTCTGATACCAAGGGAGGCTTATCGTGTTTCTTCAATAACTAAAAGGATTTCTCCTGGGTTGCTTTCAAAGCATTTAACAATGAGATAGGATGGAGGTGTCTTCTTGCAACTTTTCGTTGGTGTCATATTCAATATGGCTACGGTACTACAGGTAGTCCTAGACTTACAGCCACTATTGAGCCCAACATTTCCTTTGCTAAGCAAGATCGTTGTTAAGTGAGTTTTGTTCCATTTTACGACCTTTCTTGCCGCAGTTGTGAAGCGAATCACCACAGTTGTTAAGTTAGTAACACAGTTGTTAATTGAATCTGGCTTCCCCATTGACTTTACTTCTCAGAAGGCTGCAAAGGGAGATCACATGACACTGTAACCATCATAAGTACACGCCAGTTGCCAAGCGTCCAAATTTTAACCACGTGACCATGGCTGAACAGTCATAAAAATGGTCCTGTCACTCTTTTCAGTGCTGTTGTAACTTTGAATGGTTACTAAACCAACGGTTGTAAGTCAAGGACTACCTGTACACTGTCCCTTTCCTAAGTCATAGTGCTAGGACACTTTGAAGAAACAGACAGAAGAGATCTCATCCACCTCTTTTTACGGCAATGAAGGTTCCCCGCGTGGGGAAAATGCCCCCCCAAAACTTTGAAGACTCTGCCTTCAGGAGAGAGAAGCCATGTAGACAAGGCCTTGTCTTCCTCTGTCTGGGCATGCGGAGGAGAAGCAGGGGTGCTTCACTTTTCCTCCCAATGAAGAAAAGGAAATGAGGGAAAGTAAATGTTTTCTTTTGTTTCTTTCTCCGGATTCTTGGGATAGGGAGACATTGGAAGGGTTCATAAAGCAGACTCATCCAGTTCTACAGAACTGGAATGCCATGGAGAGTTGCGAAGCTGTAATTCACCTTCACATTTGTTATAAAATTGTATGTATGTGTGTGTGTGTGTGTGTGTGCGCGTGCACACGCCACCTTTCAAAACAGATGTTTTCCCAAGGTGGCTTACATAAAAATTTAAATCTAGGTTGATGCTAAAACGGCAGACTAGAATAAACTCTAATACAGCCTAATAAAACTGTTAAAAAATGAAGGCAGGAGTAATAAACGATAGCTGGAAAAAAAATCAATTAAAATCTGGATACAGCAGGAGTTAAATAGTAGTAATAAGATTAACTTTTAAAACACACACACACACACACACACACACACACAAAGCCTCACCAATTACAAAAACAATTAAATTAAAGTGGAAGTTAAAAGGCACAGAAAAATCCCTTTTCCGTGTACTGAAAAGACAATGGAGCCAGCATTACGGAAGATACCTCTGCAACTGAGAGTCCATTGCTAAAAAGTTCTGAGCTGTTCCGTACTGGAGGATCATGAACAATAGGATTTCTCAGACAACACCCCAGTTTTATTTATTGAAATAGTCCTGAAAGCATACCTGGAACCACTATGTATGCTTGTGTAACACTAGCGTAATATGATCATGGCACATTGTTTCAACATGCCGTAATTTATACTAACCACAGTCTTCAGGCTACCTTCAAGAGCAGCTCCACATGTAGCATCTTAGTGCAATCTAAATCAGAGGTTCCCAAACTTTTGGGCACCAGGGACTGGTTCTGTGGAGAGAGGTTTTTCCACGGACCAGAGGGTGCATGGTTTTGTGTACTACCTGCATTTCGCGGATGGGGCTTTGCTTGTTTGTGCAGACTGGTTACTGGCATGCCGCGGCCCAGTACTGGTCCACAGACTGGGGGGATCTAAAATCTAAACAGTAGATTTTCAGTAGATTATTGAAGGGAGAAAAGCAACTGAAAAACCTGAAAAAAGTTTTTGCCCACCATAGTTTTCCTGGGTATCTAGGATCAACTAGGAACTAATGATGGGTTTTTTTTCTGGAATTTATTTATTTATTATTAAATTATTATCCTGCCTTTTTGACTTATAGGTAACTCAAAATTGTGAACACACCAACAATACTCCTTCCTTCTCCTGTTTTCCCCACAACAACAACCCTGGGGAGTAGGTTGGGCTGAGAATATTGGCAGATAAAACTTCTGCATCTGAATGTATTTTTTTTTCTTTACCCCTTTTAACCTTCTATACGCCATAACCTTCTTTTTTCCACATATCATTCTTTAATCATTTTTTTTAAGCAAAAGTGATTTCCCATCTGTAATATTCTCTAGCTTTACGTTGTGAATATAGAATTAATATATTGATGCCTAGGCTTGTTTGGCTATTTGTTTTCCCTTTTTTTATTATGCACCTTTGCACTAAAAGATGACCAGTGCTCATTTTTCTTTCTTTCTTTAATTAATTAATTTTATTTACATGGTCATTCATCTCATTTAAGTGTCTTTGGGTGTCTTACAACAAAATAGATAAAAACATATAATACAAACAAATGAAAATGAAAAGAGCATGTGGAAATCATAAAAAAGCACCATTTATACAATAAGGGGACAAACTCTATGTTATACCCAGACCCCCTAGGCCAGGGGTAGGCAACCTTGGCTCTTTTATGACTCGTGGACTTCAACTCCCAGAATTCCTGAGCCAGCCACGCTGAGGGGAAAGGGAGAGGTTTCCAAGCTGAGCCGTGCTGGCTCAGGAGTTCTGGGAGTTGAAGTCCATGAGTCATAAAAGACCCAAGGTTGCCTACCCCTGGCCTAGGCTAATTAAAACCTATCTTTTCTCTATTTCAAGTGACTGTTATCCTATTTGCACTGAAATTAAGTGCATATATCTGCTTTCTCTATTCTGTAATTCTATAAAATATCTCTTCTTTCCAGTACATATTATGATTTATACATGCACTTTACCTATTTGGGAAAACAGCAAAGACCCTGAAGTTTTTGTTTATAGTTATCTCAGTTCTAATGTAGTTTTTTTCCCCTCACTCTACCCCTAGAAAAAAGAAAAGGATCCTTTAAAACTTTAATTATTCAGCATCCATCCATCCATCCTTTCTGTCTGAAAACGTTATCCAGTCCATGCAGCTAACATTTCAAAACAAAAACTTAGAAAAATAATAATACTACAGCAAAGTTATCTTCTCCCCACCAAAAAAAGGGAAACAGATGGCAGTTTTTTTTAAAAAAAATGGCAACCCAAGAATTATAATAAAAGAAGTAAGCCAACAAAAATCAGTCAATGACCTATTAAAATAAAGCCATGACAAACTAGGGCGAAGTGCATAAACAGGCCAAATACATTGAAGGAGAACCTGAGTACTGTATATAGAGAAGTAAAATGGCAAGGGGAGATGAGAGAGTTAAAACCTTGAGGAACAGAAGGGGTAATATTGGCAGGGATAAATAGATCAAGGAAGGAGAGAGCAAACCACTGTGCATGGATGAAGGAAGTCAGTCTATCTGTCTGTCTATCTATCTATCTATCTATCATCATCATCTATCTATCTCTACCTACATCTATCATCTATCTATGCAGAGACACACATACACAAATATAGATATCAATCAGTAAATTGCATTATTTTTACATGTGTTCATTCCTAATTCCCTGAATCCACTTTGTCTAGTTTCCAAATTAATTTGCATATATGTTTGATTCTATGTAAATTTAGGCACACAGTTTTCAACATAGGGTTGACATGCAATACAAAATTCAGAACATATTTTCTCCTTCTCTTTCCTAATCACATTCTATCTTCGATTATGCATTTTCAAACACATGTTTAAGCCCAGAACATGACATTTGGGCAAAGTGCAAAATTTGATGGATAACTGATCCAATCCACACTTTTGTCTAGGGGAAACGGATTAAGTTATTTTTTATAGAAATTCACACAGATTAATTCTTCCTCCATTCCAGATGCAGACAGATATTCATGAAGTGAGAAGGAAAATCAAAGAGGGATGGGATAAGACAGCATAACACTGAATTTGTGGCATTTTTACAAAAATCACTCAGCCCCTTAAAGTACCTCTAAGACAGACCGTGAAATTCTATGGGCCTTTCCCCCAAATAAGAGCAATTGGCAAATCAGAATATGAATGCCTGAGGTTAAACTGTTCAAAAACTGTTTTACATGTCTACTGTTGAGATGTGTAAAAACCAGTACAGTGACTCACACATCTTATGTTGTATCTTCAAAGAACAATATGAAGAGCACCCACCAGTGTCAAAAGGAGGTGAAGATGCCGTATATTGGATATGATGTTTTTATTAGCTCAAGCAGCATTGAGAAGTTCTTAAGTATTTGTTATCTGTTCACTATTAATTACACTCCCCCTTTAGACTGACCTTTTTACAGTGTTCCTCAAAAGCTACATTTGTTCTTCTGTCAGTTTTCTAGAGTTTTCTCGGGTTTTTTTAAAAAAAATTCTGGAATCACTCTTTCAATGGGCAGTGGTAGTATAATTCACAATGTCACATATGTCTGCACCCAGTCCAGGGGAGAAGCCTTTAATGAATTGTGAAATTAAAGAAAAAAAAGATCTGATTATTGTCTGTTTATTTTAAATGACCTACCACCTGAACCTGAACTTCTGAAGTGGCCTGATGGAGAGTAATTTCCTTGCAAAATACACCTATTGGAATCTGGGTACAAGTACAATATTATTTCATTGTCTCCAATAATATGCTTAACTCACTAGATTCATTCCAGATGATAATGAATAGGACAGATAACTAACCACCTACCACTGACCTTATATCTAGAACTTCCTCAAATCTGCATGCACATTGATCCAGAAGATATACATTCTACTGGAGGGCCAAGTATCTAAACTGGTTGAATAATGCTATTTCCCTGTTAACTCCACTCACTCAGTACAACAAACCTACCTTAACCCACGAGGTAAAGGGAACAAATGAGTTAGTAGAATTTAACAGCCACCCCCATCCACTAGGGGAATAAACATCCAAGGAGACCACATCCAGATCTTGGTTCAATCTAGAATGGTCCAGGCCACGATATAACTTTTTTAGCTTCTTGTACCCTGTGTTAGAAGAACCTGCCTCTCAAAATCTATTACAAAAAGACAATATACAAATTAATTTATGGGAAAAAATCAGAAGAAAATTGACATCGGTTGATTACAACCATAAAAACCAAATGATTCCAAAACATTTTGGTATATGATGGCTTATAATATAATTTACAAAGATGAATTGCCATATTTCTACAGTTGCTTACTTTACAACTTACTTTAGATCACAGCAGATGCAGGGAACTGGTTTATACCAGTAATCCTCAAGCCAGACCTGCTACCAAGGTGGCCAACAGAATCCAGTTGAGACAATTAATCAATGTATTGAAAACAAACCCCCTAAAAGTGATTGTATCCCAGCCAAGGTCTTTACAGGGATTGGTTGGTTCCTTGAAATCAACCTATCCTTCAGAAACTGTGGATGCTCCAACACTGGAGCTATTTCAGAAGAGATTGGAGAGCCATTTGTCTGGAATGGTATAGGGTCTCCTGCATGGGCAGGGGGTTGAAACTCCAAAGGTTAGGGTTCTTACTGTTCTTATTGTCTGTCCTCTTTACATTTATAGGTAACCCTATTCATGTCCTACTTTATAAAGAAGACCATATCAATCATCATCCACATTTGCCAAACATCTATATGAAAATCTTTATGATTGGATAGAGGAGAACAGCATCTTAAGCATAAGAGCAAGCAAGGTTTAGACAGGGTAGATTTACAACTGATCATCTATGGTCTTATACCATCAGACAGAGAAATATACCCTTGATCTAAAAATTCCATTGCATGTTGCCTTTCCATACTTAAAATCACTCTTTGATTCTATTTCCAAAAAAAAAAAAAAAATCTCTGGAAGAATTGACTCTCCTCCCACCTCCTACAGATGGAAGACTCCTTTCGCTAGTAGTTATTAGTCTTTGAAATAATACAAGTCTGAAGGTTGGAAACAATGCTCAAGATCAACTAACTAATTCACTCCCCTTAATCCAGGCTGTTAAACAAGAAGGTGTCCTACCCCACCACTTTTTCAATTTTGACGTAACTTCAATAGCTCCATACCATAATAAGCTAGATTTTCATTACTCTAAACTGGCCTAGAGGCAGACCCTCTTTTATCCTGAGGATGTGGCTATCCTCTCATACTTGGTCATAGGGTTGAGGAGAGCTTTCAAAGCACTTTCATACTAATGTGAATACCATATTGATAATTAACTACCAGAAAACAAAATATTTGACATGTCACGAAAGGGAAAGAGTACAATCGGACTATCAGTGTAACAGGTAACAAGTTCTTTATCTGGGTATAATATTTCATGAATCTGGGAGACAAGATGCCCATCTAGACTGCCTATTCCAAATGGCTCAGAGAAGCAATTTTCAGTAGTGGGGAAGGCAGTATACTTCAGTCACCCTGAAATTTCATGAGACCAACATAATGGTCTTATATATTTTATTTATTGTATTGTTTGTCTCGGGTCTTTGTGTTTTTATTCTGCATTGACTGGCCATAGACGTAATAAGGAATAAACAGACAATGGGACATATGAGTGGTCCTTGATGCTCTCTGAGCTTGGTTGTTTTTTGCAGAAATTTCATCACTCAAACTCGGTAACATCTGTAGCCCACTGATGATATTACCTAGTTGAGAAATGAAACATCTGCAAGAAAACAACCAAGCTCAGAGAGCACCAAGGACCCTTCATTTCAAATCTGAGCTACAAATATTCTCCTTTATCAGTAATGTGAGTTATGAACTGATAGTTCAGCTTGCTCAGGTAAAGTATACATGTAGCATTCTTCACCAGTCCCAGTCCTTTCCCATTCAGCAGCTGACAAGACAGTAAAAAGAGAAAAGGTACCCTTTGTGTACATCAGTTTTAGTGTGTTTCCCCAAACTATTTTCCCAATAGGTATTTACTGACTTTGATATGACCACCATCCACCTGTCCCTTGTAAAATGAAGAGTGGGAGAAAATGACACAGAACAGCACAATTTCCATCTTTTATTGTTCCATGGCTTAAAATTAAATGTTAATTAATTACCCCTGCCATCTTTGCTATAGCCAGTCAGACTGGATTTAGAATAGTCTTTCAGTGTTTAAATAAACAGCATTCCGTTTTCATCTGAAGCCCCAAGAGTGAATATTTCATTTTCTTAGAAATCGGTAGTTAAAAAGGAAGCAAATATCTCCATGTCCACTGCAGGTAGCATTGAAATTAAAGAAACAAGGATTGGTATTGTCAATTTTGATTAATAGCTTTTCATTAATAAACATCCTGTTATTCACTTTCCACCTGCAGTTGCTGATGTTCTCTGGAATCAATTAACTCATATAATTTGATTTATTTTTACAAAGACATTTTTGGATGTGCTGCACTGATGATAAAGCCTTCTGGGTTTGCCATTTTTGATTCAAAGCGAGATTGTTACCTAAGTGCTTTTTATTTCTAATGTTGTGAGAAAATGTGCCTTCAGGCAGTCTGGAATTAAAAGAATGAAAGAAAACTTGAAAACTTAAGACTGAATTCAGGGAGAAGTATCAGTTGCCTCCTGGGAGGCAGGGATTTCAGTTCTGCATAAGCTCTGCCTTTCACTGTGTTGGAAATGACAAAAGTCAAGAATAAATAAGCTTTATGACTCTGTAGTCAAAGGAGGTAAAACCAGTTAATGATTTGGACTCCTGGCGACAAATGAGGCCATTCTGAATAACCAATCAAACAGTGTTAAGGAACAAATAGGTGAGATTTGCACACTGGGAGGAAGAAGCATTTTAAACACCCTTCGTTTGACTTACTTTTTACTTTCCTCCCTTCAAATCAGTTCTTGAGTCTTGGTGAACAACATGAGACTTGTTACATGATGATCATAGGGGAAAGGGAAGTAGGGAAAATATTGTTTTCCCTACTTATACATACATGTTGCCATGCTGTGGTTCCACAGCTGGATGGTTGAAATCCAGTTCCTTCTGCTGAACCCTTGGATTCATCCCAAAGATTCTACTTTTCCCTCTGCAGAGCCAAAGGTGGACCCAGAAGAGACATTTTTTAGTCAATAGACACCATTGCTTTTTTCAGCTGTTTAATAGTTCAGTTAATTAATTGAATAGAAGCATACTGTCAGAGTACTAAATAAAATCTTACCTAATTTTAACCTCACCTTTATCATCCAAGATAAATAATTCCAAAAGTATGTCTCCATTAGTAATCAATCTCTAGATAAATCTTTATATTGCAATCTAAGTGATCGGGATTGACCTCACTCATGCATTCATGTACATGTAAAAACTAATGCTCCTTGCCATCCAGTTGTATGGTCAGCCTCCATATGTGTTGGACAGTGGGCAGCAGTCTACCTCTCTCCTAGATTAATCAATGACTAACAGCATTGATCTGTTCATCAAGCAACATCCCACATGCCAAGACCAAAGTAGGCAGAGTCCTATCACTACATTTGGTATATCAAAGATTGGTGACACAGCTCCTACATTAATCAGGGCATTCACTGTTCACTATACTGGCATGTGCAGGTCTCTCCACTCAACCAAATGTGTATATCAAATACTTTTCTAGGACACCATTTCACGAGAAGAGTTGCTTTGGTTAGTGAGATGGGCAGCACAAAAAGTTAATAAATAAATAAGATCACCACATCTATCAAGATTTTAGAATCCATGCATAAAATTACCCAATATTTTGGTTTATCATCCATTTTACCCTTTAGGCTAGTAGCAAATAACAGCAAAAAACCCAACTATTTTGAAAACACTGATACATGCAAAATTGGTTATACTAAGAAAACGTAGGGTGGATAATAGAATGATTAACCAGACTGATCATCAGATACATGTGTATTCTTTTTCATGTAAGTTCTGAATGTCCCTGACTATTATTAACTTTTTTTGGGTCTTCAATGGCCTTTGCCTCCGTTAACTTGCTTATTTAATATTATTGTTTTGTAGAGCCATGAATATTATCAGGTTATTTTCCAGTACATTTAGCACAGTTAAAGTATTAATATCAAGTTTATTCCCAGTGAAGAAAACAAAGTCTTACTCCTACCAGCAGCTTGAACTATCAACAGTAACTTTAAAATTGATAGGAGATCCAATTCATTAGGATTGCCTGATGGCCATAATTTTCTCCTTTCTACATCATATTGGGTTGGCATGATTTCAAATGTTGATTCGTTTTCTGGGGCATAATCATTTTAAGATTTAATGCCTGTACACCTGACATGTAGATAAACCTAGCCATGGCTCTGTTTATACTTGCTTGGATGAAGTGGGAATGAGGGTGACTTCTGTAAGTAATTTTTGTTTCCATAAACAGAAATACTGATTTTAAAACTGAGTCAGATTATAGCAATAGTATTGTAAGGTGAGACAACTTCCACTACACACTGTAATTCTAGGATGCGTGAATAATTTATTCTAACCTGTGCAATATAATAGCCAATTAATTATCATTACATCCCCCACCCGCCCCCAGTGCTAGCTGGGAAAAGCTGGGCAAAACTAGCACTACAAGACTGTGTGGTGTTGTAGTGCTACGCTGCTACAACTGGGAAAAGCTGGGCAAAACTAGCACTACAAGACTGTGTGGTGTTGCTGCTATGCTATTTCCCATGTCTCCACATTGCTATCTGTTCAGAGCATCCACACTGTAGATTTTCTAGTGGAGAGAAAGAAAGAAAGAAAGAAAGAAAGAAAGAAAGAAAGAAAGAAAGAAAGAAAGAAAGAAAGAAAGAAGGAGGGAGGGAGGGAGGGAGGGAGGGAGGAAGGAAGGAAGGAAGGAAGTCACTTGAGTCGAGAATAGGTTTTTCTGCAGCTTGCTTTCATGGGACTTCTAACAGAATTAATTCAATGAGCCTCCAAGAAGTATAATATATGCAAGCAGCCCAAAGTAATCAAGCACAGTGCAAGTTCACAGGCATTCTTAATCCAGCAATAATGGTAATAACCAGTATTCTTCAATCAATTGTCCCTTCCCTTCAATTGTCCTTCAGCAGCAACAGTTGTTACGCTCTAGTACATTCTCCTCCCACATCACTTCTCGACAATATTGCAGAGAGTGGCATAAAGGGCCACCATTAAAATTAACTAGACTAATATACTGTGACTGTTAGGTGGGGAGGGTAGAGGACAACTGAAACAATCAGGAAAGGTGCAGGAGATGTGAGCCTATATCTGAACGAGTATTTGGAGAAAATTATGTGGCAGGAAAATGACATCACATATCATACCACATTGTTTCCATTCTGTTTCACTACTGGAGAGGGCTTTTATGCGGTATTAGATGTGATTTTATTAGAAGTGTTATAAAAAAATTTCTAATATGAAAGTGCAAATCATTGTTTTTTAATAAGGAATGCTAACTGCAGTTCTTTGCTTGGAAGATGCCATGTCTGAATGTATTTACTTATTTAATTTGTATTCTGTCTTTATTAGTTTTACGAATGACTCAAGGCTTGCGAACATAGCCATACACCTTCCTCCTCCTATTTTCTCCATAACAACAACCCTGTAAAGAATGACTGGCCTAGGTTACCCAGCTGACTTTTAGGCACTGGGCTGTTTTCTAACCCAGTGCCTTAACCCAGGGGTCTCCAAACACCAGGCCATGGCTCACCTCCAGACCTTGAGCCATTTGGAACCAGGCCGCAGAACTGGTGGGCGAGTAGGCACATGTGCTCTATTTGCGTGAGCGGTGAGCATGAATGCCCGCTGCTTGCTCAAAATGAGCTGCACACACGAGAGAGCACGCGTCCACCACTCACATGGGAACATCCCCTCTCCCCCTCCCCGTCTGTCCACAAAGCCAAAGACGTTGGGGAACTCTGCCTTAACCACTATACCAGGGGTGTCAAACTCGCCACGTCACATGACGTGTCACGACATATCGTGACTTTTTCCCCATTGCCGGAGCTGGGTGGGCATGGTTTTGGCATGACGCATCAAACTGGCTCTTTATTGATGACGTTCTCAAAACAATAGTTTTGGTTTATAGATTCGGAAATATTTTCAAGGAATCATTATTTTCTATTTTAAATAATCCAGAGAAGCTTTTTCTGAGCCTGAAGTAGTTTTTTTTTTTTAAAAAAAAATATTAGTCAAAGGATAAATTGTTGCTCAAAAAAAGATTGCACATTTTAATTAAAAAAAACTATTGCAAGCAGGTCAAAGTTAAAATTTAAGTTGTAGTGAATTCCTTTAGATTGCTGAGAATAGAGTGATACTGCTAGACAATTTTCTATTTAAAAAGTCACATAAAAGAAGTTAGACCAAGAGAAATTTCTTCCTGTGATTATTCATTTGTCTAATAAAGAAGCTTCACTTTCTAAAATTTTAATGACATTGAAAAACAGGTCTGCCAATTTTTAGGGGACTTTTTCTAGGTAAACTTAAAAGTAGATCAGTCCTGCTGAAATCAATGGTACTTAGATTCATTCTTTAAGTCACATTGACCTCAACAGATGTGCTTTAAGTACATCTACATTTGGGATACACTTCTGTTGAGGAAATGGTAGGATAAATTGTGTGATGTGCTCCCATAATCCATTATTTCTTTTCTTCATAAAGTTTACAGTAAGATTGCTTGGAAAATGTAACTGCTTTTTTATACCAACTGCTGTTGATCCACCAGACACAGTTCAGAGTACTGATGATTATTAGTATTAGAAAGCTTACTTATTTGGCAATAGAGTGTCTTGAAATATTGATTGTATTGATGGTAATCTATTCAGGCCTTCTCTGTTAGAATTATGCTCGGTACTTTCTACAAAATGGGATCAAGACAAATGTATGTATTCCTAAAAGAAAAAAAAAATCCTTTATAGAATTCCAAAAACAACCCTCAAAACCTTTGCTGATGAAAAAGGACATTTAGATATGATGTTGTCTGCAACATCTGGAAAGTTGCACCTTGGAATTTGCATATTGCAAACATGCAAGGCAAATGGAATAAAATGCACACATCACAAACACACACATACACCAAAAATGAAAGAAAAATGGTAAATTGTCTATCTCTATTCTGATTAGTAGATCAGATCAATGTTATTATTACTATCCTGCGCAAAATAATCTATGGAGAATATGTTGTTTATTATAAAGATGCTATTTTTAAGTAAGTAATATTTAAAGTAACTAATAATTACCTTGATTAGTGCCATATGGAGTTTATTTTTTTGTAACAGACACCAAAGATACAAGCATTAGAATGTATTTCAATAAATCTCCCTATTCATATTCAACAAAAAAAACACCCAAACAACAACACTAAATTAAGAGTTTGAATTTAGAGAATGTGGCAAGCTTGAAATATGAGAAACTTATATCATAAGATCATGCTCTGTGCATGCCTACTATGCCCAGTACTATGATAGAGATCTTTCTGTAAGATATAAAACAGATGATACATCTTCTGCCATTTACTGAAAGTTCTGAAATATGTATTTTAAGTTTGGAGGAGAAGCTAGCCTTATTTGTATATATCTTCAAGGGAAGTCAACAGGTCATTCACATGCAGGCAATTCTTTATAGCATTTACAGTTTTCTAAAACCCAACAATATAATCAAGTGAACCCATGGTATGACCTAGGTATTCACCCATCATAAGGGTGGGTTGCTGCTGAGAGATCAAGGAGCACAAGGATGGATGCACCACCCATTTCCCTGTTCTACCAAAAGACATCAAATGTGATCAGTGCTGTCTTCATAGTGTAC
The DNA here is from genome assembly GCF_001527695.2 of Protobothrops mucrosquamatus. Lineage (NCBI taxonomy): Eukaryota > Metazoa > Chordata > Lepidosauria > Squamata > Viperidae > Protobothrops > Protobothrops mucrosquamatus. Next base: position 244,607 of record NW_015386579.1, on the reverse strand, counting down.
ACTGGCTCAAAACCAAACTGAAGCAAGACCAAATAATCCATACTTAGAATTATTCACAGTTGCTAATTTGCAATGCATATATTGTAGTGATGTTAATACAGGCAGGTATGTCAACAATATTTATGTCTAATTCTACCCAAATGTACTGTATTTTGCCAGTAGTGAATATAGTCTAGATCAGGGGTCCCCAACTCCCGGTCCATGGACCGGTACCAGGCCGCAGTGTGCCAGCAACCAGTCTACACAAACAATCAAAGCCCCATCTGTGGGATGCAGGCAGCACACAAAGCCACACACTCTCCGGTCTGTAGAAAAACCTTTATCTGCGGAACCAGTCCCTGGTGCCCCAAAGTTTGGGGACCTCTGGTCTAGATATTCTGATTTCAATAGAGAGGGAGTAAGAGAGATTACACCCAAAATATCAGGTGTACATTCTAGATTTGTATGCATTTGTCATTTATTAGTGATGAAAGAATATTCTTTAACAGAATGTAATTCTTCTCAATTTATACCCTCTTGTGCACTCCCAGAAGGTAGAGGGATCCTTGGGATTGGTAGTTGGGGAAAACAAAGAGAAATCCAGTTTTTCACCTGAGGGAATCTCAGTTCAGTAAATCACAGCAACCTTGCTGCACTTCCATGAACTCACAACACAGCAAGTAAGAGAAGACATTGGGGATACAGACCTTTTGATCTTTCATGGCCTCATCGTGAAGGGTGATCAATTGAAAACACAAAGGCTTCATTTTAAACTACTCCATTCTAAAACTGCCATTTCATTACTCATCTACTTCAGAGCACCTAAATTATGCAGAAATTGAAACATTTTGCATTTAGTCTTGCATTTTATTCTAATAGACATATGGAGTGCCACAAAACTTGACTCTATGCTAATATCTGGTCTATGAAACTGCTGGGAAAGGTCATCTGTCAGGTTACTGTAGGTTCAAGACTTGTTCTTGACCCCAAAATCATCAACTCGGTCTTTGCTCCTGAACTGGCTCTGAAGGACTTTGGATGGCTTTGGGGATTCTCCTAGATCAGGGGTGTCAAACTGCCAGCCCGTGGGCCAGATGCGTCATAGCAAAACCATGCCCACCCCATTGCCGGCAATGGCAAAAAAGTTGTGATATGTCGCGATACATCACATGACATTGCGAGTTTGACACCCCTGTCCTAGATTCACAGCTTCTACATCATTAATAGGTAAAGACTATGGTTAAGAAGGTCTTTGTTCAGCTTTGGTTGGTGCACCCATTAATGCACTTCAGTTCTTTAAAAAGCATATCGCAATACCCAAAAGCATTTCACTATACACTAACATCTTGTGTAATTCCTAAAGTATTAAGAGGAAAGAAAAAGAAAACTTGGGGAGAAAAATTCTGGTTTTGCAAACCCATAAGCAACTTCACATAAAGATGGAATACAACAACAAAGAATATATGGGAAGGTTCCGATGCTTGCTAAGCAGAAATTATTTTGTCTTAATTCTGTCATCTTGGATCCAAAATATTAATAACACCCCCTTTCCCATTTCTATTTAATTCTCTCTAACATTTAAACAAAAAGTCAGGGTATAATTAAAGTATCAGTGGAAAAATAGCAGCATGGTCATAATCCATGTTTTGATTATCTTTTCTTTCCTTCCTTCTAACTTTTTTTTCTTTTTACCAATAGGATAGCAGCCAAGGAGAACATGAATCTTATGTCACCCCAGAGTTTAGGAATTGTTTTTGGACCAACTCTCCTTCGACCTGAAAAAGAGACAGGATCTATGGCGATCCACATGCTGTATCAAAACCAATTGATTGAGCTGATGCTAAGTGAATACACCAAGATCTTCAGCTCTGACTGACAGACCGAGAATGTTGCTGAATATGTTCACATCTGTCTTGATACCTAATATTTTTACATTTCTGTAAACATCTTTTTGAAATATTTCTTTTTCTTTCTAGTGACAGATGCCTCATTTTGTGAAAACTTAGTGATGGTTTTGTCTTTACATTTCCAAACATTGAAATAAAAATATATTGTCAACATTTGCTTATATGTACTCTGAATTAACTCTTTAAACAACTCGGTCTTTGCCAGTACATTTTGCCTTTTGTGCATATCTTTGTTTATAGCCGAGAGTTGACTGTACCCCTGGATCTGGCAGGTTAGATAGTTGAAAGCCTGGACCTCAAGAGGCCATTGACAAATATCAGACCTATTTGTGACAAAGTACTGGTCGTAGATGAGCGAGAGGACATGACATGTACTATCAAAACTTGGTTGAGTAAGAGTGGGAATACTGTCCTCTTTGGATATTCTTTCCCAAATTTAATATCCTTCAGTAGCCCTGACTCCGAGGCAAAGGAACCAAAATGGTAATGATTCTTTGGTATACTGTGGCAGTGGTTGGGGGTTGTACTCTACACAATGTGAATGCCCATATTTGAGGTTGGGCTGTAGGGTCAAGCTAGGGAATCTGCCTAGGAGAATTCCTTTGTGAGCTCTCTTGGATTTCCTTGATAAGTTGATATTGGTTATTAGTACTTAGAGGACTTAAGCCTCAGTACCCTGGGGGGATCTGAGAAGAGTCAGGAATTCATTGACTCTAAGTCATTACTTAGAACTGGGCTTCATGTCATAATTGTTATTTCAAGATCTGGAAATCGAGGACATTGCAATTAGTTCTTTACTAGTGATCAGACTACTTCTTTTCTGATTGAGATCTGGATGATGTTCAAATGCAAACTCCATCAAACTTGGAGGAACAGTTAAAATCACCTACCTCAGATAGGTGGTTTGGATGTTCAGCCAGGTATCTTCCCTGCAATCTAGCTGGCAATGCTAACCATTTCTGGAATTCAAAGGTAGTCAGGACTCTATATGTCACACATAGTTGTCCCAACTGGCCTTTTTTTCCTATCTACTGATGCTGGAGTAGTTTTTGGTTTATTGAGGAGTTCCACGAATGGAAATGTGAGAAAAGATGCTAGGAGAACTGGTGATGGAGTACTAAAAGTGAACTTAACAAAATATGGTAACAGCTAACATTTTAGCTTACATCAGGGCAGTAAGAAGTATCAATATTTCTTTACCATAATCACATAAGTAGTTTTGAGCCCCAGTAGCTTTCGTTGAGTATCCCACTCCATTTGGGGAGGAAGATGATTATCAGGATGATCAATCTATAGACTGCATCAAGATTGAAATTAATTGCTGAAATTCAGTGCTTTGAGTACAACTCTGCACCAATGGCCAAAGTAACACACTGCTCATTTTAAGTTGCCATCTCTTTTGTAAAGTTTTATGGTTTCCTTAGTTTGTTGTGCTCTATAGGTTTTTTCCAATTAATATTATGCTCCCAGAGCTGTTTTATTAGTGAACTATATTAAGTTCTTTCAAACAAAAACTTTTTCTAAAAGCTTTTTGTATATCTTTAGAATTATTTGGCCAGACGTGAATCAATTTATACATTGATAGTTTTAGTTGTCATGGATAAACAATAGGATAATAAATCATTTTATATCTAAATGTATGGTTTCAGCTATAACGTCCCCTGCCATATTTTGTAAAAGTATTCTACCAACAAAATGTAGACTTCCATTTGACAGCTTTTTAATCAAGTTCAAAGAGAATAAATAACATTAATCCAGTGTGCTAAAAGACTCTGCCTGCTTATCAATTTGTTCATAAAATGAAAAATAGCACGTGAAAATGCAGGATTAGAACAGTTTTCTTGAGAAATTAAAAAACAAACACAGGATTAATGCCAACTTTTGCTGCATATGAAAGATACATCTTGTGTCATATTTAATATTCAGAAATTACGGCATCATTACTGAGGACCATTTTATAGCCTGTTGTTAATGTTATTCTGTAAAGTGATCATCAAGGACATAGTTTGATGAGGAAGCTCCTGATTCATTAAGCAAGTTCCAGCTCTAGGATTAATAGTTAAGATATATAAATCCACAAATAATAATAATAATAATAATAATAATAATAATAATAATAATAATAATAATAATAATAATAATAATAATAATAATAATAATAATCTGAAAAACAAGAAAACTGATGACTACTCACTGTGCATTACATCCCTGCAGTGATATTGATAGATAATTTCTGTCCTGCAGTAATGGAGGCAGAAATTTAAGTCAAACAAAGTGTTGAAAAAGAAAAGCATGCATTGGCTGATTGTGTAAAACACAACCAAGAACAAGAATTGGTGCAACTTAAAATTGGAACTTATTGGAATGTACAGGAAACAAAACATGAATATTGAAATAACATAATACAGTAAAAGCACAAACAGAATGCTGACAAGGAAAAGCATCACAGGGTTAATTTTTACAAAAGATTGAGGGAAAAGTGGATAAAGTGAAAACCTGGCAATGGCTTATAACTGGAACATTAAAAAAACAGAAGAAGAAGAAGGCTTGATGCAATCAAAGCCAGAATTAAACAAAATCATTAAATGATTCAAAGGGCAGATTGTGGAAAGAAATAGAACAAATGGTAGGTTATATAGTTAGTTAGTGCTAAGAGATTGCAAGAAGATCACACAAACTGACTTTAAAAAATAACATAACACAATTGCCAAAATAATTCAATGAAAATCTGTAAAAATTACCATATGCCAATAATAAAACATTGGTGAGAGCATTGAGTTGAAAATGTAGTGGAAAATGAGCAGGTTAAACTATTATGCGAGTTCTAAATACAAACTGATAAAAGTCTTGGCTCATAACACACCAGATATAATTGCACATGGTTGAAAAGAAGAAAGTGGGGATAATTGATGTGGCAATACCAGGAGATAGTAGAATAGAAGACAAAGAACTGAAGAAGATCACAGTTGAAAACTGAAATTAAAAGGTTATGGCCTAACCTGGCAGTGGCGATCCCATACTCATGAGATTGTGCTCGGAAGATCAAGCAGATTCTCAGTTAAGAGGAATCAGTTTCTTAAAGAAAATGCATGGTTAGAATGATCTACCATAAGGTTTAATCAGGTTCCTTAGAAAACATTTTCCTTTGCTTGTAAGTCCTCCAGGTCCCAGAAGGTACTCCTTTTAGATAGAATGTCTGGCAGTATAGAATATGCATAGGAGACCAATGTGTTTTAAATATGTTTTCAAAGGAAAAAGAATCCATTGTTCAAAACGGTTTAGTCAGATCTGCTTACATTCAGTGTGCTTATTGATACACGTGTCTTACTTGCCCTGTAGTCAGGAGATTTGAAAATCATATCTATGTGGAACAACCAAGGGGTCTGGGACCCCTCGTAGTCCTTTGCCAAGTTTCCTACAGTCCTTGGCCTAAGTTCCAGAAGCCCCTTCTTGGATTTCTAGAATATCTAATTTGTTCCTACCCAGAAAACTTCTTTCCCTGGAAATAAAAATATAGTTGGTAAGGAAGAGAGGACGTTAGAAAGATTAAAGATAAGGTTTTTAAAAAGAGGTAATCTATGTCCCTTTCCATCACTACCTTTGATGGGTAGGGGTGGGCAACATGGCAATTTTATGGCCAGTGGACTTCAACCCCCAGAATATGTGAGCCAATAACTCTGGGCTAGGCTTGAACCTAGCCATAATATTGGGTAATTTGACCTCACCTAACTACATGGCTTAGAAATAGCATATTACCTTTTAGACTCAGAAAAATAGGTCCTCAAGAATGAAGGAATGTTTGCATATTTGCTGTGGATATTTTGGTATGAGAGGAGAGAGGGGGCTGTAGGTTTTGTTCATCCTTTTTGCAGCCTTTTCACAGCGGTTGAAAATCCATTTACAATTTTTTCCCTACTGAGTAACAGCTATGTCTTCATATATTAATATTTATTTTATTGTAGGCATTTCTAGGCTTACCCCTTAACAAAATGCTTGGTGCTGCTTTTTAACAAGAATAAAAACNCTCTCTCTCTCTCTCTCTCTCTCTCTCTCTCTCTCTCTCTCTCTCTCTCTCTCTCTCTCTCCTATGCTGCTTCCTATGCTGCCGCCAGCACTAGGAGTCAAAAATGATTTCATGGCACATAAACATTCAATCAACCAATCATTCCAGGTGCTTTTGTCTAAAATTTGCTGATTGGATGGTCCAAAAGAAGGGTCCCAGCTAAGGAGCTTTAGACCTGGCCAATCAACAATTTATCTTGCATCAACTGGTAGATAAATAAATCTTCTAGCTGCCACCGAACGACCCTCTTTCTTCCCTTCATTGATCAGCAGTTGACTTTTGACTAAATTCTTAAATAAAGGTAATGGAAGAAATTGACAACCCAACAATAGATTGACAGTTAAACCTGATTAGGGACAGATCATCATGGAGAAGATCTATCTATATGGTCACTAAGAGTCAACACCGACTTGATGGTACATAATCAATTAAGAAATCCATAGAAAGGATAATGAGTTGCCTTTTCCTCCCTTCTCCCTATTGATGGTCAGGGGTATCAAATGGAAAGCAGGGTCCTGGAAGGAGGCTATGAAAATTGGGAGTGGAAGAAACAAGAGCAAAATTCACCCCCGTCTTGTTTTTTCCAGTTACTGAAGAGGCCATAGAAGGAACAGCATGTCCTTTCATTATGCACACATCAAACAGGAAACTAGAAAAGAGGCTAAGTGGGGATACACTAAAGAAAATGCACATGCTGATAAACTCCAATCACCATGAGTCAGTTGCTTACCTTTGATGGAAGGGCATTGCCTCAGATCTTCAGCATGGAGAAGTCACATCAACATAACAACATTAAGGTCAATATTGATGCCACATCAACAGTGATAACCAAACCTGACAAATAAGCCTTTGTGGCTACTTTCTTTCCTTTTTTTTATGTTTTCCTAACTTGGTTTTTGATTTTTTTGTTTTTTCACAAGTTTTCAGAAGAGTTTGCCATTGCATTCTTCCAGGGTTTGAAAGAAAGTGGCTGGCCTAGAGTCCCCCAACAGGGCTCCATGACTAAAGCAGGATTAGAATTCATGGCCTTTAACTACTACACCAACTACTGCACCCATAAAACCTATCAAGTTTGTACCTCTTGAAGCAATAGGTAGATTCAAATTCCTTTGTAAGTTTCAAAGACAAATACCAATTTTCCATTTTTTTAAAAAGAAAAAGCATTATAAAGTGCAAATATTACAGGAAAATGTACATCAAAATATCTACATTATTAAAAAAAAATACATAAGAACAGATTATACTAAGAAAAATTCCTTGCAAAAATATTTCTTGTAGCAATGGCTATTGTAACATAAATTTACAAACAAAATCCCTGTATACAAGTTTTGGGAAGATCTTAAAAACTAAAAAAGATGTGGAAATGAAGGGAAGCATTTAAAACTGGAAATGCAGAGAAATTGGCTTTATAATCACTCCTCATGGAGAAAAGATAGCTTTAAAAAATATCTGTATATTTGTGTTTGCGTGTATGTGTACACACGCACACTCGCATACGCAGGAAAATATAAACTGCCAGCACATACCTATAGCAATGGTTTGGTTTTGTTCTTCCCACACCCCTCTCTTTGCACTCAAAACATCCAATTCTTGAACTTCCTACTTTTGCAGGTCTCATTAGTCACCAAGAGTTGTGTATAAAACTGCAGGCAGGATTAAGCCTGTAGTTCCACTAATGAGACCAAAATAGCAGTTTACATTCCTGTACTAATTAAACATGTGATATTGTACCTAAGGTTGCTGTGTGGTGTAGTCGTGTTATGATAGGAGGAATGATGGGTTTTGTACCTTGCAGTCGTGCCCGTTCTCTCTCTTGCCATCCAGAACTCCAAGTGGCTCCTTCAAAACACCCACAATGGCTTTAAGACGTTAGTCTGCCTGGTTTGTGTCTTTGTGTGTCTGTGTGAAACTAACACTGCCTGGATGCAAAGGTGTGATTCTTCATCAAGTACCCAATGGGGGTGTTTCATCTAAACTCCAGCCACAGGATCATCTTGTCTCAACATGTAGTAGCCTTAAGCATAGAGAAAGGTTTATATCTCATTTATTTTTAATCCCATTCTAGCAAGAATAACTGATTACCTTTATATGTTAAATCCCTCTGTTCTCTAAAGCTCATTGATATCAGGATAGGAAGTGTCAACAGTTGATAATAACCTCGAGCTTCTCTAAGATCACTAACTCATCTTCTCGTACAATTTCTTTCCTTAGTTATGCTTCCATTTTCCATAGCACAACCAAAGACATCACTCCATGCTTTATATGGAATGCCAAAGGTAGTTTAGCCCTGCTAATCAACCATTTGCTCCCAGGAATCACAGAGTTTTGGGAAAAGTGATTTCCTTGTTTTTGATTAATATTTTTGAAATGACTCCTAGCAGAGAAGAAACAACCATTTTGATCACTCTGTGGGTGAATTTAAGTGGCAACTTGCCACACTATTCTTGCTCCATTTTGCTAAGCTGCTTTCTTAAAGGTAACCCATATTCTTCTATGACTTTTCTTCTACAATCATGTGTGACACTACTGAAAGGTTACAGGCCTTAGGACCAAAAGAATCACAAATGTACATCCACCTTATGCACAAATACAAATTTAGTAATAATTCGAAATATGCTTAGCTCAAGAAGGAAGACTAGCTATGCGCCCTCCAGCTTGCACATTACTGCCGCACGAATACAAGTGGAATCACATTTTTTTTAACTTGCTCCGTTCATCACCTTGAGGTTGCCTTCTTCTCATTCCCATGAGTAAAACAGGCTTCAACCATCCTTAACTACCGTATATCAGTGCTAAAGTAGTGTTTTTTCTCTATTCTGCCACCATTCAAGGCAGCCTTAATGTCTGAGTAATCTGCTAAGTTTTCCTACCCATTGCCTTGGTAGAAAGGCAAGTGACTGGGAGAGACAACAACAGTTTCAGGGCAGGGATTGGCCAGGGGGTCAGCAAATGTCATGCTGGAATAGGATGAGTCAAGGATAGGGAGATGGCACTAAATCCAAGAAGTGAGGAAAGGCCCAATAAAGATACATCTGCTTGCTAATTCTTGTCCAGGTGTTCAATGTGGATGAACAATTTCAGGGACTCTTCTACCTTAAAGTGTTTTCTAGTTCATCCAAATTTGGGATGCTCTGCCCTTGAAAGGGAGAGTGCCTTTGAATCAAGATTAGTGTTTTACAGCTCTTTTTTTTTTTTGCAAACAGAATGTATGTTTCTTTGAAAGCAGGCAACTCTCTACAGTACCAGGTGTCACCCTTCCCCTGAAGCATCACAAGCTAGCAAGTCAAACACGTCGATGTTGCTTAAGAAGCGGTACCTGGTGAAGGATCTGTGCATTGCGTGTCTGAATGTACATAGACAGGTAGTCTTTGACTTATAACAGTTCATTTAGTGGCGTTCCAAGTTACAACAGCACTGAAAAAAAATGACTTATGATGGTTTTTCACACTTACGACCTTTGCAGCATCCCCATGGTCATGTGATCAAAATTCAGATGCTTGGCAACTATGATGGCTGGAGTAACTCAGGGTCAGGTGATGGCCTTTTGCATCCTTCTGACACGCAAAGTCAATGGGAAAGCCAGATTCACTTAACAACTGTGTTACTAACATAACAACTGCAGTGATTCACTTAACAGGAAAGGGCAGGAAAGGTCGTAAAATGGGGCAAAATTCACACACACACACATATATATATATATCATGTATATGTATGTACATTATATATATATATATATATATATATATATATATATATATATATATATATATAATGTATATGTATCTACATTTATACACACACACACACACACACATATATATATATTCCACCTAAATTCCCAGTGAAGTTTTCTTTCTGACACCATAATGCATTCATGAATTTATGCCATCTTATGGAAGATTTTTTTTCTTTCTTTCTTCTTTCACTAGTAAAAAATTAAAACTGATTAAAAATGTAAAAGGACATTAGAGGTTCTGTGCACATTGAGTGGTGTGAGCTTATATGTTTGGGCGAGTGAGAGAGACATCAACAATAAATGAGCTAGCTAAACAATAAAGAAGGATTTCTTATCCTATGGCACAATGAATGTTTTATTAATAAGCAACTTCCTCTTCTGTTTTTCATCTAAGTTCTGTTTGCAGGCAAATGCTGGGTGGCCAAACAGTTTTTTTTCTAGGAGTTGGGAGAGGCAGATACCGTTGTAGCTGATCGTTTCTACAAGTGTAAAAATCTGATTTTGCCAAAATCAGGGATGGTTAGATAATCCGATGCTATACTCAAGGCTGTAGGACCTTTTTCATGGAGAGGACCTCATTTTCTTTAAGGTAATATGATCTTAGGGCCACACACCAGTATAGAGGTACTAGGAACTGAATTCTAAAAATTGGTAGGGCTAGAGCAAAGCCCAATTTAATTTCAATATTGCAAAATTAAGTTACTGGGATGCAACTAACACAATTGCTCTTCCTGTGTGCAATAATTTCCTTTTCAGGCTACCAATAGGTACTTTTTATTTCAGTCTGATTTGGTCTTCCTCCCAGAAGTGAAGTGATTTACAAGATGATGATGATGATGATGATGATGATGATGATGATGATGATGATGATGATGATGATGATGATGGTGGTGGTGGTGGTGGTGGTGGTGGTGGTGGTGGTGGTGGTGGTGGTGATGATGATGATGATGATGGTGGTGGTGGTGGTGGTGGTGATGATGATGATGATGATAATAATAATAATAATAATAATAATAATAATAATAATAATAATAATAATATAAAGTTGGAAGGGACCTTGGAGGTCATTTAGTCCAACCCCCTGCTCAGGCAGGAAACCCTACACCATTTCAGACAAATGGCTGACAAGTCTCTTCTTAAAAACTTCCAGTGTTGGAGCATTCACAGCTTCTGGAGGCAGGTTGTTCCATTGGTTAATTGTTCTAACTGTCAGGAAGTTTCTCCTTAGTTCTAGGTTCTATTGTTCTAGAGAACAATAAAAGCCATCTTAAATAAAACTAAGACAGAAGGAGAATATACGCGACCCAGGATAATCTTGCACAATCCAATCTGGGTCTGTCGCCGGGACCATCAGGTTTTGTCTCCTGAGCTTTTGGACTCGTGCTGAAGTTCCTGAAGATGGGTGACCGACCCAGATTGGATTCTGCAAAACTGAGATACCCCTCCAAATCCCCAACCCAACATAAATGCAATTTCAGAGTGTTTGAAGGAGGAAGAGAAACTCAGGAGCCCTTCTGTCAAATTCCCTTCAAAGGGGTTTATTTTGGTGGGAAACCAGGAACTTTCCTCGGAATCCTAACGTCAGAGTGTTCTTGGTGGAGTACATGGCCAACCTATGATGGACTATCTAAAGGATATGCCTCCTTTGTGATGCAAAGGGCCGCACCTGTGGCCAGAACAAATATTTAATTTTTTTAAAAAAATCCAAACTCAATAGAATTAATTCCAAATTCAAGTACTTGATGTGATCATGTCATTGCATGAGATGTGAAAATGTCATTGCGTGAAAAATGAACATTCAGCTGCAACTTTTGTAAAAGCTCTTGAGAGAAACCCCCCAAGGCCCTCTATCAATTGATTTGTCTAGAAATAAAGGGTCATTTGCCCCATTCATGTTTCCTGCACTGAACTGCAAGCAAGCCAAAGCCTGATGCACACGTACGCAGGACTAACTTCCAGGGAATTCATTCAGACTTAATCCTATGCCTATGCTGATAGGATCAACCTCTGTTTCTACTTGAATATGCCTGGAATGTTATTCTCTGTTTTCAATCTTCTTGTTAACAGTGCAGAATAATCTTTGGATATAGTTCTCATGTGTGTGAATAGAGCGTGTGCTGGTCATGAAATACGGGGTTTAAGTATAAAACCCTCTTTGCAATATTAAGTTGGTATTCCTAAAATATGCATTGGTAGAGCGCCTATCCTATGCCATAATGCACTGCGTTCTCAGAATAGACTACATCTTTCAACATCACGTTAACATCTCTTGTAACTTACCCTTTCATATTATATTGAAATGAGATCTGGCACTTTTGGGGTCTTGTGGAAGATGAAAAAAAAAAGGAGGGGGGGGAGATTTCCAACAGTCTTCCTCTTAGATATAATTGAAAAAGAGGCAAGCATAGAGGCATGCTGTGATTCACGCTGCCAGACAGTGATCTTGAATCATTCAGATTATGAAAATACAGCTGAGTGCAGAAAAGATGACAATTTCCCATGCCGTCATTGTCAAAATGAAAATTTCAAGCAGCTCAGGATGAAATGGGAGGGGGGAGGGAGGAAAACCAACCTTGCCCAGTTTAACTGGGTTCTCCCAGTAGACTTATAATCAGGCAGTATAATGACAATGTTTCTTTTTCCTATTAGAGAAATTTGTTGGCACCTGCAAGTGAACTAAAGCAATCCGCTGGAAGGTAACTGCGCTGCAGATAGCTTAATGATGCATCAGACCTTCACCTGCTGTTTTGGGATGGGAAGTAGAAGCTGGCCTATGATGGGAATATTTGACCCATACATCTTCCCAGCAGTCCCGCTAGGAGAATATGAGGAGGCTGAGATTTGATAGGAGAGGGGGTTGCTGATTCACACATCTGGATCTCATTTGTCACCTAACACAGCCTGTGCTAATCTTGTGGTGCCCATCGTAGCAGGCTGGCAAAGGCATCTGGGGAAATGCAGGGGACAAAACAAAGTATGACATTACAAAGACCCTAACTGAGAAGGCTGCAGGTGCATTAAATAAGTTAGGTTTTAGGTCTGCATTCAGTGCTCATTGCAAACCTAATTCAATAAATTATGAGGAAGAATAATCATAGGATTGGTGACATCTACACATCCATCATAAAGTGCATCAGGTTTTTTTTTTAAAGTGTGTTTGTATGATTAAGAGAAAGAGGGACTGGATGGAAGAAAAGAAAACAGAAGCAATTCTCCAATAATGCTTCAAGCTATAAGGATTGTAACATTCAGGAAAGCACTGTGAGAGGGACCTTGGAGTCCTAGTGGATGATCACTTGAATATGAGCCAGCAGTGTGCAGCAGCAGCCAAAAAAGCTAATACAATCCTGGATTGTAGAAACAGAGGCATAGAATCAAGATCACGTGAAGTATTAACACCACTTTATAAAACCCTAGTAAGACCACATCTGAAATACACAAAAGATGATGAGACTTGGAAAAAGTTCAGAGAAGAGCAACTAAGATGATCAGAGGCCTGGAGACTAAATTATATGAAGAGCAGCTGCAGGATTTGGATTTGGCTAGTCTAAAGAAAAGAAGAAATAGGGGAGACATGATAGCAGTGTCCCAGTATTTGAGGGGCTGCCACAAAGAAGAGGGGGTCAAATTATTCTCCAAAGCACCAGAGGGCAGGACAAGAAACAATGGTTGGAAACTGATCAAAGAGAGAAGCAACCTGGAATTAAAGAGAAATTTCCTAACAGTGAGGACAATTAATCAGTGGAACAGCTTGTCTTAGAAATAGTGGGCGCTCCATCACTAGAGGTTTTTAAGAAGAGGCTAGCCCAGGGGTAGGCAACCTTGGCTCTTTTATGACTCGTGGACTTCAACTCCCAGAATTCCTGAGCCAGCATGGCTCTTGGCATGGCTGGCTCAGGAATTCTGGGAGTTGAAGTCCACGAGTCATAAAAGAGCCAAGGTTAGACAGTCCTGGGCTAGACAGTCACTTACCTGAAATGGTATAGGTTCTCCTGTTTGAGCAGGGGGCTGGACTAGAAGACCTCCAAGGTCCCTTCCAGCTCTGTTCTATTCTAACACTTGTGGATTTCTTTTGGTGAGTCTACTAGACCTGGATTGCAATATCTAGACAATTCCTAGAGAGCAGCAAGATGCAAAATGCGGTAACACATTGCTACCATCTGGTGGCCATTTGGAGTTTTGCAGGCCAAACTTAGTAGACCTCCTTTTGATAATGCAATCTCTTGAAGGAAAAGGAATAGACTAAATCTTAAGGCATGGGTAAGTGTTTATGACTCTTTGGTATTGATGAAATAGAGTATATATTTTATATACTCTATTGCTGATCTAGTGGATAGATTTAGCTCAGTGGCAAAGCAAGTACTTTACATGCAAAAGATTCACTAACACAGCAGTCCTCAAAGTGTGTTTTGGGGGCCTCTGGGGGTTTCCAAGAGGCTTTGGGGGTTTGCAAAGTCATATATATATATATATTTAAATTTTCAGAATTTTAAGTTTTAATACAGTGCATTATTGATAGATATAACCCACATAAACCAAGGCTTGGTGTCTTCAATTTTTTTTTTAAATAATGTCAAGGGTGTTTGAGAATGTTTGAGAACCACTAGTATAACAAAACAAAACAAAACAAAAAAAACCACAACAACCTGTCATCTTCAAGAAAGAATGAAGAAAAAAAAAGCCCTCCATTCTGAAAATCTAAGTTCTAAGGCAACTTCCTTAAGCATCTATCCAAAGTGCCTTTCTTCAACTATCTTCAGAAGCAAGGCCCAATCTCCACTGCAATTTGCCTCTCCTATTTAGAGCCACCTCTTAGCTTTTGGTTTATTCTTCTGGTTCATCTCCTCCAACTTATTGCTGGGCTTTGAAATTTTCCCAAACTTCTTTCCCTGTTGCATTTTAATGCATCTATTTCTGTCTCTGTGGATTAAAATTGTATGTGTTTCTCTTCTAGGTTCCTATGGAGTTCTTCCGATCAAAACTAAGAGGAAGAAATAGGCTGAAGGAGATGGAAATGTGGAAGGAACAGGCTCTTTTCAAGAGAAGACGAGGTCATACATGGCTGGTTAGGACAATTGTGACCTAGAAATGGAGCTGCCTGTGAAAATGAGGAAAGGGTGAAGATAGGAAGGAAGGAAGGAAGGAAGGAAGGAAGGAAGGAAGGAAGGAAGGAAGGAAGGAAGGAAGGAAGGAAGGAAGGAAGGAAGGAAGGAAAGAAAGAAATTTTCCAGTCCTGGCTATGGAATCTGACTGTGTGAGCAGTTCTTTTTCTCTCTTTACCATTCCTTTTTTTAAAGGAAGTATAATTTTTAAGTTCATCTTAACAATGAGTTAAGGCCTCCACACAGCTGTGCTATAGTTCATGCAACAGCTAGAAAAAAGTCAGGGCTTCTCTAATAAAGGACTTGCATTGGTGCTTTTGCAGGCTTCAAAGCACCCATCTCAATTACATTGGAAGCATGCATGTCCCTTACCTAGACTGTAGGGAGGAATCCTGGTAGAGCTCTACTGTTCTGTTACTTGTATTCTATAGTATATATTTTGGTGCCTTTGAGTCAAGTTTGACTCCTAGAGACTTACTGGACTAGTCCCTCCAGTTTTCTTGGCAAGATTTCAGAAATAGTTTGCCCTTGCCTGCTACCTAAGGCAGGGCCCCCAACCTTTTAGGCACCAGGGACCAGTTCCGTGGAGAGAGGTTTTTCCCGTGGACTGGAGGAGGCATGGTTTTGTGTGCTGTCCGCATCCCATGGGTGGAGCTTTTCTTGTTTGTGTAGCCCGGTTTCATGGACCAGGGGTTGGGGACCCCTGACCTAAGGCTGAGAGAGAGTAGCTACCCCAAAGTCACCCAGCTGCACCTAAGGGAAGACTAGAACTCTTTCTTTCTACCCCAATGCCTTAACTACTACACCAGATTGGCTCTCAAACTTGTGTTCTAGTTGCTCATTAATTGAAATAGGAAGCTAGCAAATTTGGTTTGGATAGGAACTAAGTTTTGAAGAACCTGCAGGACGAAATACTCTTTCCAAAATCTCTCACTTTTCAGACATGCATCAAAAATGAATCAGCTGTGCACCATGACCCCAGTTTCTAATCGTAAGGAGGGATGAGCAACAGGGGCCTTTATGGGGGAATGGCCCTTTCTGCCCCCTCCTCCCTTATTCTTTCTATTCTGTAATTCTGGTGCGCCCAACTACCTTACACTACCTGACACGGCAAAGCACTACCCTTTGCTGTATAACATACCGGCTTTCCATTTCAAAAGAGGACGGCAAAGAACAAGAGGATGGAACAAACAGGCTGAGAGGGACGCCACTAAGCTCCTTATCAATAAGGTTAATAAGAGTCCATGCAATTTACCAATTGCCAGAACATTACAACTGAGCTTGGGCTATAAAGGAAGCACATGGGCTTTGGACTTTATTGCTTTTTATACTTGGCTACACACTGATGTCTCTTTTTAACCTCCTTTTTCCTCCCAAAGACTAAGAGTTGTTTCATGTGAATGGCCTCAATGAAATCCTCCATTTTCTATTGCACTTCTACCTGCCCTAGTTAAGCAGATTAATGGCTCTTTCTTTGGATTTGACCCATCAATCCCTCTGAAAGTGTAGCAGTAAGATTTAGATTCCTCCCCCCACCCCCAGCGCTGGGGGGGGAGAGAGGGGGATAATTTTGATATCCTCAAACGTAGGCATGATCTGGAGTGGCAGAGAAATATTCCTAAACTTCTCTCTTCTTTAAATCCAAGTCATATCAAAAAAGGTGACAAGAGGGGGAAAAGTAATTAGTGAGTTCACAGAGTTCAGTAGGAAAGTTAAAATAGAGTAACACATTACTTTTTATGTGAAGATTTCACAAGACAAATCTTGCCTGTGTTTTAATTGCATGTGACCCTGGCAGTCCCATTCTGAAATGAAGTGCCGTAAAATTAAAGATGACAGACGCTCACAACAAGTCTTGTGATCTTGATTAAACTACAAAGACCACACTTTCTCTCTGCTGCAACTCAGATATGATGGGCTGTTTTATTTGGGGAATTGCTTCATTAATGCTTTCTTTGACTAGACATGTTTATTAGAGAAAAAAAAAGAAAGAAAAAAAATATGAATATGATATCCTGAATAGCTAAATGAAGTCCAAACAGCACATTAAAAATCAGGAGCTTGAAAAAAAAATCAAGATTTGAATGTTTCTTTTAAAAAATGCTCATGATCTTTATATATATAATGTAGACATATATATATATATCAAGAATCGTTTTAAAAATCCGAGTCCCAGGTGTATTTATTTGTAAAAAAGAGGACACATTGATCTCTGGGATGGAAAGTATATATATATGATCTGTATATTATGTTGCTTAGAGAATCTACAATTCTTATACCGTTTATATTTTGGTGAGAATACAACAAGATCCATGTTGGGAATAGAATAGAATAGAATAGAATAGAATAGAATAGAATAGAATAGAATAGAATAGAATAGAATAGAATAGAATAGAATCCTGATTAAGTCATTTGACCATATCAAATATATAATACTGATACAAAAATACATATAGATACAAAGAAAACAATAGGAAATGTTCATAATAAGTAAAAGACGTTCTCTTCCATATGAAGAATTGCCAGTTGGACCAATACACAAAAAAGGAATTTAAATTGTTGCTTTTTTTTTTAATAAATAGCTTGATTTTGCATAGTTTGGAATTCAAGCACTACTACTACCAGTACTACCAATAATGATATACTGAAATTAAGTTGTTAAGACACAAGCTCAGGTTTGTGTAAAATAATTGGTAGTCCTATTTGCACAGCTGCAACTATTGCACTGTTTAATGGATGGAATGAAATCCTGAAAGTGAAAAATAATGTGCATATTCTTCCATTCAGGAGAATCACATGACTTTGGCTACCTTCTGTATCACCCTCCTAAAGGGTACTAAATGCAGTGAGATTTATTTCTGAATAAACAAACCTCATTTGCATTGTTTCCCTGTCTCCCCTTCCTGCTATCCCTTCCGGTCAATAGGCCTCCGGTGGCCTCTCTCAGAGTTGTCTTCTCTAAATTGGTGGAAGAGCAGGCTGTCACTTAAAGTTTAAAACAACAATACCATTAATATTGAATTAATTCATTCATTCATTAAATAGCCTAGTTCTCCAGGTTGATTCCAGGATCAGCCACTTGAGACCAGATATATTAGTCAGCATCTGTTATGTGTTGACTCTACTAATGACTTTAAGTTACAGGAAAAGGGATTCTAATTTTTACAGGATATTAAATGACCAATAGTTAACAAGGCTAAACAGTGAAATAATCACTGGCACTCGTTACTAAGACAATGTATTATTGATGCTATTGAAAACGTTGCCTCTATTTACCAA
>NW_015386579.1:211541-221541 GCF_001527695.2 Protobothrops mucrosquamatus | reverse complement strand
TCAGAGTCCGACACACCTGGCTCCTGGCCGATCCCAGAAGCACCTGGCTCCTGGCCGATCCCAGAAGCACCTGGCTCCTGGCCAATCCCAGAAGCACCTGGCTCCTGGCCAATCTCCTCTCCATCGGAAGACACCGAAGGCCGCACCAGAGAGGAAGGTCCTGGAGAGGGAGGCCTGGCCATCTCCTCTCCTTCATGTTCAGAGCCTTCCTCCTCCGATGATAGGGGCCCACAGGACGGAGCCACAACACCTTTGTTCAGAGAAGGAGCCATTTGAGGGAGCTACTGATGGCCTGCCTTGTTGTTCTAGCAGTATCTATTCCCCAGTTCGAGATCTCAGTTTTACAACAGCCTTATCGCTTCTAGCTCTTTTCCAAACTTCTGTTCTTCATACTTCCGGTTTCTTTGGGGCCGCATCTCCAACAAGCTTCAATCAAGAATATGGACTGCTTTATGTTCCTGGAGCAAGAAGCAGTCAGCTGACATGTTGATCAGTTGTAATTCCAGCCAAAGGAGGCAAGTCCATTGCAAGGAAACCTTGTCAGCATTCATTAGGTTAGTAAGAATTCAAAGGTATAGATCAGGGGTCCCCAAACACTGGTCTGCAGCCCAGTACCTGGCCGTGCAAAGGGCGGGCAAACAAGTGAATCCTTTCCCCCCCCCATCACCATCACCATTGGTCTGCACAGCAGGAAAGGTAGCGGACCATTGATACAGATGATTGTCTAGAAAAATCAGGCAGGTTTGTAGAGCTGTAGACAGCTCTAATCCCAAACATTTAGGGAATGTTTATAATCAATGCTTCTTTAATTAACACATTAGCATTAGAACAGATACCCTCCAATGTAAATAGCCAGGCTTAGTGTTATATATCCAACCTGCTAAATTCTCCTGGCTTTTATTCTGCTCCAACAACATCCACAGCAGGCCACAGGATCCCCAAATACATGCAGTATTATATCACACATTCTCTCTTTACATACCTGTATCCTGAGATCTGATGCAGCTACATAAGTATTTACATCAAGATGCATGTTTTATCACTTTGCCCATTGCATCCCATCCCTGGATGGTTATGGCTGCTACAATTTCACCACTACTTAGAATTCTCAGACTACCTTTAAAGGCAATCCAACTTAGAGCTTGTATGATGTCAGATAATTTAGATCTCTAATGTCTTAGAGGCATCTACTTTGTTTAAAGCATGCTAAACTGCTGCGATGTGATCTAAGCGGGAATTCCTAGTTCAGAAACAATGACAAAGCCAAGTTTGTCTTATCAAGGCAACGCCACAACTGAGAAACGTCATGCTTAGAAATCTGGAAGATCAAAACAATATTAAGAAGCCGTTGAAGGAAAGCGGGGTGATGCTAGAAGTCCATGTTTCATTCTGTAAACACCGGTTTGTTTTTTGATGCCATGAGAAATGGCCTTCCTAAACATTTAAGGATTCTTAAAAAGGAGGAGTTGTTAAAATGCAGGATCCAATCTGGGTCAGTCATCGGGACCAGAAGTTTAGTCTTCTGAACTTTCGGACTCGTCTGGAGCCCATGCTCCGGAAACCTCTCAAACCTCTTTAACTTATAGAGAGAAGTTAAAGAAGGAAGGGGTCTGGCACAAGTCCGAAAACTCGGAAGACTAAACCATTGATCCCAGTGGCTGACCCAAATTGGATCCTGCAACATTAGGCTGGGATACGTATATTCACCTTCATTCGTGAGTTGTTAAAATGTGTAATAGGAAAAATGCTTTTGGCAGTTGGTCCTACCTCAAAAGGTATTTTCCTAAATAAAGTAACCCCAAATTACTTTCCATTGCTTTTCTTTGCAAGAGAGCATTAGGAGAGAGACATTGCCCATTTTTAAGGAAAGAAGATTACCTTTCCATTGATGGGGGAAAAAAAATAACCATTGCAATCCAATTAATGAAGTAAAATGTACCCCAAGAAAGCCATACATATAAATTGCTTCGTGGACATTATTAAAATGACAAGAAATTACTCTTCCGCAGGAAAACTACTGTGACAGTCTAGTTAATGGGTCTTGTCTTGTACATTGATTTTAAAACAACTCGGTTGTTTTAGTAATGGCTCATACTTACCTTAATTTTCTAAATGGCTTGGAGAGTTTTAAACTATTGTGACAATGAAAGATGAGTTAGTTTACAAGCTCTCACAATATAAATTAAGAAGGAGGTTAAGTAAAAGGGGGATAATCCAAAATTAACAAGCTAGTTTAGTCAGTGAGTTCTTTCATCCCACAGCTAAAAAAAAATAATCTGTAGGCCAAAAGGGGGATGTTATCTTTATCATAGATTGGGTATTGCTCAGTGATAAATTTACCTGCAGTAGTATCATCTCCACAGCCAGTATCTCTACTTTACATCGTCTAATACTTGAATGCAGCAATAATCAAGGCAAACTTAAGGATTCTTGAAATCTTAACAGGAAGATGGTGCCTACCACCCTGTGTCAGTTAAGAGGCCAAGAAGTTTAAAGAACTCTGGCATGACTTTTTAATGGCCTTCACTAGCACATTGGTCAGTCCTTGGGATGGCATGATTCTAGGATTTTAATAGCCTATGCTTCTTCCACTATTGATAAGGAAAAAGATGAAAATGTCAAGTTCAAATGATTTTCTCATGACTGAAAATAGTAATAGGCCTATTAGCCAAGCAAGGAAGAAACATGAACCAAACAGGGCTCAAATGTTTATGCAACCTTAGCCACGAAAGGAAGGCCACCAATCAATGCCTATTATTTCTTAGCTAGATACCTCCAATAGTAAGAGCATAATCTCATGAATCCGGTTTTCTTTTCTGTTCTTAGTTTCCCTGATTGTTCTCATCCGTAAGTGAGCATAAATACCAGATTGGCCTCATAGATTTTTGTGGACCTTGGTCATTGAAGTATGCATATTGGAATGAATTAACCCACTGATTTTCTTAACTTTAATTGAAAGGGTTTCGTAGCAAAGTGCTGCCTTTAACGGTCTTATTAGTCCTAGCTTATCTACATATGCACTTTTTTGGGGGGGAAACCCTCCCTCTAATCCTATTAGTAGTAGAGGCAGATTTCATTTAACTGGTAGGTATCTCCAGATGTGCTATCAATCTCCTCAACAATTTCTAATGGAGTTTATTTTACATGGTTCCTGATCTGCCTTAGAGATTAAGGCAGGGTAGAGAATGGAAAACATAAAAATGCTACAGAGGGGGAGTATTTAAGACATGGCAGACAACTGCATTCTGACTACAATAACTAACTTGCTTTTTCCATTCCAAATATTATTAATAAGAACACAATCTGCTTTCCAGATTGTACCCTGCTTTGAATGCCACATCAGATTGGAGAAGACAGGGCTTTTTTCCTTGAGTCTCCACATTTTGTTGGCCCACATTGAACACTCAGCTTGTTAGTATGAAATTGTAGAGGATGCTAGTCTGTAGATTTTGATGAATTCAGGTTGTCTTCCACCTACGGCCATTTGTTTAGTGACCGTTTGAAGTTACAGCAGCACTGAAAAAAGCGACGTGTGGTCGTTTTTCACACTTACAACCCTTGCGGCATCCCCCATGGCCATGTGATCAGAATTCAGACACTTGATAAGTGGCATGTATTGATGAGCATTGCAGCGTCCCAAGGTCACGTGATCACCAAGCCAGTCAACGGGGAGACCAGATTTACTTAACAACCGTATTCCTAACTTAACAACTGCAGTGATTCGCTTAACAACTGTGGCAAGAAAGGTCATAAAAAGGAGCAAAACTCACATAACAACTCTGGTGCTTAGCAACAGAAACATTGGGCTCAATCGCATTGATAAGTCGAGGAATATCTGTAAGCTTTTTACAAAAAAAAGGCATGGGATTGCAAATGGCGTTTGTTTCAATGTGTTTCCTTCACCCAGAAGCTGCATGGAAACCCACCAGTGGGAGAACAAGACTTGTCTGTTCCTGGCGAAACAGTGGATATTCAAACCAAACTTTCCTCAAGTGAAGTTCTCTCTTTGTTGGGAGCCCTGCTGTATCTTACCCTTCAATTTGTGACAAACTTTCCCCAGTCCATCTGCTGATTTGAAGATTACTGACCAACGTTCTAGGTCAGGAATCTTCAAACTTGGCCCTTTTATGACTTGTGGACTTCAACTCCCAGAGTTGGCTGAGGAATTCTGGGAGTTGAAGTCCACAAGTCATAAAAGGGCCAAGTTTGAAGACCCCTGTTCTAGGTTCTTGACCATCTATTATGAGAGAAAGGTCATAGTGTTGTGTGACTGTTTTTGGTTTAATGTGATGCACAAACCTAACTAAGATGTCCATGGGCATTCACAGAGTGGGGCAAGGGAGGAAATGGCGTGCATTTTTTTCTAGTCCAAACAAGGCTTTGTCTAGAGAAAAAGAAGATTCTCCCAGGCTCAGAAAATTACTTCTTTATTCCCGTAGGTATCATTATTATTCCTAAGCGGCAGGGTCCGCTTAGGCCAGTGGTTCTCAACCTGTGGGTCGGGACCCCATTTGGGGTCGATTGACCATTTCACGGGGGTCGCCAAGCAAGGCTGTCCGCCATTTTTTTTGTCTGCCATTATTTTTGTCCGCCATTTTTTTCCCCTTTTCCAGCGGGTGCCTTACCTCCCTTGAGCTGGGCCAGCTGGTGGTCGGCCTGCTCCATCTCTGCCGCTTGCCAGCTACGCCTCGGCCGGCGCAGGGGGCGGAACCACGCATGCGCAGTGCTCCCGGGCAGGGAAAGTCCTCGACTTACGACCGGTTGGGTAGTCCTCGACTTAAGACCGGTTGGGTAGTCCTCGACTTACGACCGGTTTAGTCCTCGACTTACGACCGGTTGGGGTCGCGGCATTAAAAAGGTTGAGAACCACTGGCTTAGGCTCAGAAAATTATTGCTTGGAAATATTTTAGTGTCAGGTCTTGAACCTTGTCTTTCACTTGGAGTGAAAAGATCCATAAACATAGTCAAATCTTATCTATTGATGAACATTGTGTCTCTGATTTCAAATTGCTGAACCTGTAAGTTTCTGCTTGTTTTTTTGTATGCTTGATAGGTTAGTTCGATCTAATGTATCTAGAAGACACCACATTAGGTAAAGATGTCCTAGAGTCACAACATGCTTAGATTATTAGTCACATACATTATTGCTGCTGTTGTAGTTACCCTTGCTATCAGCACTGAGGTATTTAAACAGTGTTAGCCATTCCATAAATCTCCTCATCAGAAGAAAACAATCAGAGGGCAGCATCACAAGTCACAAAAGGAAGTTTAACATGTCTAATGTAATCCCCAAGCACGTTAATACGGCCTCTGAAAGAAAATCATTTCCTTCTCTGAAACGTATTAAAGGCTAAATAAATCCTGCAAACACTTAGGGATAAGTTTGGCATTAAGCTGATAGCAATAGCTGCAAACAGAAATGAACTAAGTGTTGATCTTTAAATTTGCTAATCAAATGTAAGTTTCATTTCCTCTGCTAAATATCTGGATGCGAACAGGCACTCGCTGACTTTGAATAATGTCCTTCAGCAACCTTGATGCTATTTAATCCACTTTAGTAACTTATGCAGACTCAGAAGTCTGGTTTGTGTTACTACAGCAAGGGTGGCCGTGGCAGGGATGCAGCTGGGACTAAGATTAGATTTGTCAAATTCTTATTGTATTTAAAAAAAAAAATCTGACAGGCACTGAAGTTTACTTGGAAGCAAGGCTGTTTGCTCTGGAATACTGGTCACTAATCCAAAGAATGCAAAGTTTCTTTAAAAAAAAAAAAGTGAGGCGCATTCTGGACACACTCAGAGTTACATTTTTCTGATAGACTGAATATATCTGAAGACTTATAACAGAGAAAGGTTCTACGCGTGAAGATACCCTGTGCTTAAAAAACAGAGAATCATAAGAAGGAAGAGAAGGAGTTCTGTCAAAAGCAACCTTCGTTTTGCAAATCGGCAGTAAATGGGACTCCTAGGTCAAGGGGTTAATAAGGCATTTGGAGTGCTTTTAGTCTAGCAACGAATACCTTACCTACAGGCAGTTTTCATTATGCAGAAAGTTTTCAGTGTGAGATAGAATGTACACCTTTCTCCTTCAACACTTCTGCAAATCAAGATCACATGAAGTATTAATACCACTTTACAATGCCTTGGTAAGGCCACACTTGGAATACTGCATCCAGTTTTGGTCACCACGATGTAAAAAAAGATGCTGAGACTCTAGAAAGAGTACAGAGAAGAGCAACAAAGATGATTAGGGGACTGGAGGCTAAAACATATAAGGAACGGCTGCTGGAATTAGGTATGTCTAGTTTAATGAAGATAAGGACGAGGGGGGACATGATAGCAGTATTCCAATATCTCAGGGGCTGCCACAAAGAAGAGAGAGTCAAGCTATTCTCCAAAGCGCCTGAAGGCAGGACAAGAAGCAATGGATGGAAACTAATCAAGGAGAGAAGCAACCTAGAACTAAGGAGAAACTTCCTGACAGTTAGAACAATTAACCAGTGGAACAACCTGCCTCCAGAAGCTGTGAACGCTCCAACACTGGAAGTTTTTAAGAAGAGACTGCACAGCCACTTGTCCGAAATGGTGTAGGGTTTCCTGCCTGAGCAGGGGGTTGGACTCGATGACCTCCAAGGTCCCTTCCAACTTTTATTATTATTATTATTATTATTATTATTATTATTATTATTATTATTATTATTATTATTATTATTATTATTATTATTATTATTATTATTATTATTATTATATATGGGTTTTCTCTTCAAAGCTGACACCTTTTTATGTACTGTTATTACACAGGGAGCCTGTTCTCCTGCAGCTCATCAAGGCAAACCTGTTCACCATGGTCAACTATCAGAGGGTAGCATCAGAAGTTACAAAAGGAAGTTTAAAACATCTGATGTTATCCCCCCCAAAAAATTTTGGGCTTCATCTTCCCATTTTTTTTCACGCCAGTGCAGATTTCAAGATTTCATTTTTCTCTACAAGCTGAGCCACATAATATCTTCAATAACGCTTCTTCCCTTTCAAGTTTTAGAATTTGGCTCACTATGTTTCCAGTTCTTCTGCATTAATGTGGGCCAAAGTGATGGTGAATCTTTTGGGTTCAGTGTGTCAAAAATTTGGAATATGCCTAACTTGACTCTGCTGGAATGTCATACTCTATGCAAAAGAGAAAGAAGTCTATACATATTTATTTTAAAAAAAAATACAGTCCAACCATGTGTGGTTCACTATGCTATATAAAGAAACATCAAATTATGAAATATGAAATATGAGTAAAACAAACTCATTTTTAGAAGCTCTGGAGCACGGCCCTCTTGTGCAACTTCCAGAGGGTCAAGAGGCTATTCGAGAGCACATCCATTCTCACACAGCCTCCATGGACTACAAAAAATTGTCCAATAATGGAGCCTGCTGTTGAGAATACTTGTTAACTCTTGAATGTTGGCATGTGAGCCCCAAATGTTGTAGCTTTGACACACATGATATAGGTTCACTATCACTGGTGTAGGCATTGGCCATAAAGAATCTTCTTTCACCCACCCACTTCCAGCCTCCTTTTGGAAAAAATTTTGAACCTAACTTTATTGCTAACTCACCGTGGAGCTACCAAGTCTGGAAATATTTGCCTCCATCTTTTAGAAAGAGAACGATCAATCAATGGAATGGCTTGCCTCCAGGAGCTGTATGTGCTCCAAATCTGGAGGTTTTTAAAGAAGAGATTGGACAACAATTTGTCTGAAATGGTATAGGACAGTGGTGGCGAACCTATGGCAAAGGTGCCAGAGGCGGCACTTGGAGCCCTCTCTGTGGGCACACATGCCGTTGCCCCAGCCTTGTCTCCCCCCGTGACCCCCTCCTCACCAGCAGCCCCCCTGGAGGAGAGTCGCCCTCGAGCATGGCCCACGCGGAGCAGCGCAGCCAAGGACATGGCAGCCAGGCAGCGAAGACAAGACTCTGCCCTCACGCCCCATCATGCACAGTTGATGCTGCGGGGCGTGGGCAGAGGGCGTGGCCGCCATGGTGCTGCTGGGCTGCCTGGGCAATATGTGGCAGGCCCTTGAGGCAGTGAGTGGCCCTGTGGGCAAGCGGGGTGGGGCAGAGTGGGGGCGGGGCAGGGGATGGAGCGGGGGCGGGGCCAGTTTTTGGGCACTCGGTCTCTAAAAGGTTCGCCATCAGGATCTCCTGCTTGAGCAGGAGTTTGGACTAGAAGACCTCCAAGGTCCCTTCCAGCTCTGCTATTCTGTTTTAATTGATTTTATTATCACTTCCCAACCTCTTGAAAAGAACAACTCTGTTTTCTTTTCTTCAGGAAAGATGAAGAGTCAATTGGTGTCAGCCACAACTTGGGAATATTTTGAATTCTTTTACATGGGGACTGCTTAGGCTTGAGAAAGCCTTATGCTCTTCTCTACAGTTATACAGGTAATGTATTCAGACTGCAGTGGCATCAACATTTGCATCTGTATGTATAAAAATTCACAAACACAAACTGGTTCTTATGTACTTGAGAAAATTACTTTGGAGCTGGGTTTGTTTGAATTTAGTAGAAACTCAGGCCTAAAAATAGATGGGAACATTTTAAAATAAAGTCAAATGATTAAATGTATTTTTATGAATGACCATTTCCAAAATCGTTTGGAGTAATTTTTTCTCTTGGCCAAAAATGTTAGATCAGAAACAAGTGGAGAGATTCCTTGGCACGTCATACTGACAAACTTTAATATCTATTCGGTATCCAAGAGCAACTCGCTAGTTCTCTTTGCACATTTCATCTATTGGATCAGAAATACTCCAGAAATCATTCCTTATGCAAGACATTTAAAGCTATCCGTCAACATAACTTGCCTTTCTGGAGATGCTGTTGTAAGCCAAAACATATTGCAGTGAGTAAATTACTCCAAGGACTATTATGTAATACTGAAGGAAGATCAAGAAAATGTTAAAATATAAAATATTCAGGGATGCCAAGTTGCAATATTTATCTAACCATCCCAAAATATCTTTCTTTTTTTATCTTATCCATATTAATGTATCTATATTAATAGTTTTGTGCTCTGTTTGTAAGCCACTGCCATTAGAATTCATGGGACTGTACTACATGGCGTATCAGCCATTCGAAAAAAAGAACTCTCATGCAGCAGATTCTGCAACAAACCACAGTAATCCCAGAATGATGACATCCATGCAGTAATGCCATCCCCTCAAGGTTGCCATTGCATACATGCATCCTTATGTTTGATGTAAATTAGTAAGTCATGGCAATTAGTATGACGGTGTCATCATCATCATCATCATCATCATCATCATCATCATCATCATCATCATAAAGCAAAGGTAGTACCAATAGTAATAGGCGCCTTGGGTGCAATCCCAAAACAACTGGAGCACAACTTGAACACCATTGGCATTGACAAATTCGCCATTAGTCAATTGCAAAAGGCGGCCTTACTAGGAACTGCTTCCATCCTGCGACGATATCTGTGATACCATCAAACATCCACATCTGCTTATCCCAGGTCCTTGGGAACGACTCGATAGGTAGACAAAAATGCCAAATCCAGTCTGAACATCTGGCTGACTGTGCGATGATCAATAATAATAATAATAATAATAATAATAATAATAATAATAATAATAATAATAATAATAATAATAATAATAATAATAATAATAATAATAATAATAA
Organism: Protobothrops mucrosquamatus; assembly: GCF_001527695.2. NCBI lineage: Eukaryota > Metazoa > Chordata > Lepidosauria > Squamata > Viperidae > Protobothrops > Protobothrops mucrosquamatus. The sequence continues at coordinate 211,848 of NW_015386579.1, read as the reverse complement.
AGTTGGAAGGGACCTTGGAGGTCATCTAATCCAACCCCCTGCTCAGGCAGGAAACCCTATACCATTTCAGATAAATGGCTATCCAGTCTCTTCTTAAAAACTTCCAGCGTTGGAGCATTCACCGCTTCTGGAGGCAGGTTGTTCCACTGGTTAATTGTTCTAACTGTCAGGAAGTTTCTCCTTAGTTCTAGGTTGCTTCTCTCCTTGATTAGTTTCCATCTGTTGCTTCTTGTCCTGCCTTCAGGCGCTTTGGAGAATAGCTTGACTCCCTCTTCTTTGTGGCAGCCCCTGAGATATTGGAACACTG
>NW_015386579.1:187230-211441 GCF_001527695.2 Protobothrops mucrosquamatus | reverse complement strand
TTTCTCCTTGTTAAACTAGACATGCCCAATTCCAGCAACCATTATTATGTCCAGCATATGTCATTATGAGCCTCAGATTGACATGCTAGAATTGATTGAATCAGGTGAATGGGTGCTGTTAGTATATCTTGACCACAGGATTACTTCCCCAAGATAATGATTGTTGGATGGTTAACCAACTGATCTCTAGGATAAAGGAACTCTATGCAGAAACCTAAGTTTCATGAAAGTTATAAGAACTAGAACCCTCCAAATGATTCAGGATATATTTAGAAACAGTGGTCCATTGACAAAGATTCAGTTAAAAAAAAACATAATATACCTACAATAAGTAAGTTTATTGAGCTAGGCAGGTAGTTCTTGACTTATGATCACAATTGAGCCCAAAATTTCTATTGCTAAGTGAGACGTTTGTTAAGTGAATTTTGCCCCACTTTACAACCTTTCTTGCCACATTTGTTAAGTGAACCGTGGCAGTGGCTAAGTTGGTTGTTAAGTGAACCTGGCTTCCCCATTGACTTTGCTTGTCAGAAGGTCGCAAAAGAGGATCACATGACCCCAGGACACTGCCACTGTCATAAATATGCTAAGCGTCTGAATTTTGTTCACATGATCACAGGGATTTTGCAATGGTCTTAAGTGTGAAAAATGGTCATAAGTCACTTTTTTCAGTGCCGTTGTAACTTTGCACAGTCACTAAATGAACTGTTGTAAATCGAGGACTACCTGTATATTATATATTTAAGTTATATATTTAAGTTTTAAATAAACTTTAACTTAAGTTTATTAAGTTATATATTGTAAAAAATAAAAAAGAGGGACCAATCCCACCAGTGGTGGGATTCAGCTGGTTCTCACCGGTTCGGCAGAACCGATAGCTAAATTTTGCTGAGTTCGGAGAATCGGCTGAATGCACACTGCTTCCGGAAGTCCAGTTTAGGCCTCGGAGGCCTGGAAGAGGCCTCCCAGGCTTAGAACGGCCCGCCAGAAGTGCGTGGATGCCGCTTCCGGAAGTCCATTCTAGGCCTCGGAGGCCCAGGGTGCATCCAATAAGAGAATCAGTTGTTCAGGTATTTGAATCCCACCACTGGACCATCGCTTGTCATATTCCTCTGCCCATCCCACCAGATCCAACAGAATGGGTATGCTATGGGTTCCTTTATCTAGAGAGCTACATTTAGAAGACTTTAGGTAGCGTGGCCTTTTCTGCTGTGGCACCGCATTTGGAATTTTCTTTCTCCAGAGATGAGGTAGGTCTCATCACCCCTGAACTTTCAAAGTTCCCTCAAGACCTAGCTATGCCAGCAGGCCTGGGAACCCCAGGGGATCAATGAAATTGTGGGCTTCTTCTGTTATTATTAACATCCCTCCCTCAGTGATGGTGCAGAGGTTAGAATGCAGTACTGCAGGCTACTTCTGCTGCCAGCTGCCTGCAGTTTGGCAGTTCGATTCTGACTGGCTCAAGGTTGACTCAGCCTTCCATCCTTCCGAGATGCGTAAAATGAGGACCCAGATTGTTGGGGGGCAATAGGCTGACTCTGTAAGCTGCTTAGAAAGGGCTATAAAGCACAGTAAAGCAGTATATAAGTCTAAGTGCTATTGCTATTGCTATCTATTATTTTCTTTTCCTGTTCTAATTCTACTTTTATCATTTTAATGCTCCTTTAATCGTTAATTGTATAATGGTTTTAAATAATCATTGATTGATTTACTGCTTTATTGGATTGTCACTTTTCATGACATGGGCTGCCAGATAAATTTTGATTAATAAATAGTAATTAGTTTGTCATCCTAGGAAGTTTGCTGCTTCAGCTAAAATAAATAAATAAATAAATAAATAAATAAATAAATAAATAAATAAATAAATAAATAAATAAATCCGTCCATTAAAATAAATAAATAAATTTGGATTAACTGCAGACCCAGAAACTAGTCAACTGCCAAAACACCAAGAGCAGTCGACGAGCTGCCCTTTACTATCGGAAAAAAAAGCGACATAATTAACTTGCTTTTTATGTTTTTCAAATGATAGGAACCAAACGAGTATCAAGAGAAAGAGGTAGGGGGAAGAAGAAAAAAAAGCACAGCTCTGGATCTTAGCCACATCTCTAGCTTCGTGTAGCTGGCCTTTAACAACAATAATTGTCATTACTATAGAAAGAATGAGGTTAAAGCTACCACAAATAACTTTCTTCTGGCCAATGAAGTAGAAGGCAACCCTTTTGACTGGGAGTTGAAGGTTATGCGGTAGAAAATGAAATGCATATAACTCAGATGTCAATGATAGTTTTGAAGTACTAGGGGAATAATTAAGCTTCCCTATTAGGAGAACACGTCGTACTGAACATTTCAGAATCCTTCACTGGCATACAAAAGTGCTAACAATCGCTGAATTAAAGGTTATGTATCACCTAACAACAAGCTTTCGACAAATTACTGCAAGAAAAGGGGAGGGCACAATAACAAGGGTGTAAAAGTTGAACAAGTGAAGAACTGAATACATGTACAGCCTCTTGTCTACTCAGAGAATTAAACTTTATTGTAACTTTTGCCAAAGTATAAAAATTCTTACTGCTCTGTGAAGTAGGACACCTCAGGCATATAAAATTGATCATTCTAGCTGTGTGTGTGTGTGTGTTTGTAAAAAAGTCATGTTAAAACACTGATCTCCGGGATAGAGAGTTTTATTGTCTACTAAACTTTTGTTAGTCCCTGCTAATGTTTAAGCTAACATCACAGGGCGGCATCAGATAGTCTGGTGTCATACGATAAACATGCCCAGCCAGTGGGGAAGGTGGGGAGAGGTAGAGCTGAGAGAGTGAGGCAAACACTGACCAATATAACCGAATTAGGGTTGATACATCCAATTAGGGACAGGTGGCGGGCGGGTGGACCGATAACTTGCTCAATGGCCAAATTACTGATAATTAAAGAACTATAAAGGCGAAATCTTCCAATGTTAGCTTACACTTTGACAACGTTAGCAGGGACTAATGAAAGCTTAGTAGACAATAAAACTCTCTGTCCTAGAAATCAGTGTTTTAACATGCCTTTTTTACAAACAAATATACCTGGGACTCGAATTTTTAGACTAGTTGCTGAAAAAGTTTCCCAATAACAAAGTTGTCTTTTTTTTCTTTAAATAAGAAAAAAAAAACCTCAAGGAATAATTTGTCATGATTCTAGGAAGCAGCTCAATGACCACCTGGCCGTCACATGAAACCAGATTTAAGAAATTATAAAATCACCAGTTACAGTAAGAACAGGGAACAGATTCATTTAACTGAGGAATCCTTGAGTGATGTATGCAAGGCTAAAGTTGTGAGTGACTTGGGCCTGTTCCAAAGGATCACCCCCTGATCCCTGTATGCTAGCTTCTGAAAAAGTCTTTGTGCATTCAATGTGAAAATCTGGGGGGGGGGTTGCAAAAGCAATCAGTTGAATAATCTGTCAATATATGATTTGGGCCCAATTACAATTAAAATTATAAGAGTGCTCACTGAAAATTACTTTCTAACACATCTGCATGCGAAATGAATGACAATTATGGTAGCCATGCACCTAATACACATCTGTATATGTGAGCAAAGAACAAGTGCACAGTCCTTTTTGTTCATACTTTCTCATTCACCCAAATAAGAATGGAAAACCCAATTTGGTCTAATGACACCAGGCTAGGAACTAGGAGACTGTGAGTTCTAGTCCCACCTTTGGCATGAGACTGGCTGGGTGACTTTGGATCAGTCACTCACTCTCAACCTAACCCACTTTACAGCATAATTGTGGGGAAAATAGAAGGAGTGTTAGGTATATCCACCACATTGAGTTATTCATAACAATAACAAAGGCAGAATATAAACAAACAAAAAGTGGAAGGGGACATGTGTTGCAATACTGAAAAAAACCTCAACCCATTTCAATAAAGCAATAAAATGCAGGTAGATCTTCACGCTAGGGACAGGTGCTCACAAACCTAGCTAACATAGGTTTGCTTCTTTTATATATACATATGTGTGTGTGTGTGTATGTGTGTATTATTTTTTTATAATTAGAAGTGCTTAATATTTTATCAGCAACACATTGTCCAGTTTCCAACATTTAACTTACTAATACATGTTAAACATAGGTTTGCTTCTGATTAGCCTTGGATCAAATCTATCAGATTCTACACCATGCATGACCTTTGAATTATAGCAGAGATTATGTAAGTATTCAAGGTGCTAGTTATTACCTATAAAAGGGGACAGGTTATTTGTAGGACTGTCTATGTCCAATTGCTGAACCCACCAAAGGTGGAAGGATTGACATGTTCTAAGTCCCATCTGTTAGGTAGTTTAAATCTAGTGAGACCCAGGAGCCATGCTTTCTTTCGATGCTATATCTGGCCTCTAGAACAATATCTTCTGAAAGCCCAGATGGACCTGATTGGCCTTCCATAATGTGCGTGTTCCTCCAGACATTTGTGCTGGAGAAGGCTAGACAAACCTTGTCAGCTACTTTGTTTGGTTATGGACTTACTGACGAAAAGTGGAATGAGGTTTGTTCTGTTTTGTTTTTGAAACTCTATACCACGGGTGTCAAACTCGCCAGGTCACGTGATGTGTTGCAACGTATCACGACTTCGGTATGATGAAACCGGCCCGTGGGCCAGCGGTTTGACACCCCTGCTCTATACACTGCCTAGATCATTTTGGTGAGATACGCAGCTAGAATGGAATGGAATGGAATGGAATGGAATGGAATGGAATGGAATGGAATAGAATAGAATAGAATAGAATAGAATAGAATAGAATAGAATAGAGCAGAGCAGAGCAGAGCAGAACAGAACAGAGCAGAACAGAGCAGAACAGAGCAGAACAGAACAGAGTAGAGTAGAGTAGAGTAGAGTAGAGTAGAGTAGAGTAGAGTAGAGTAGAGCAGAGCAGAGCAGAGCAGAACAGACTAGAATAGCTTTATTGTCACTTTAAATGTACACTAATCAGCATGCATTAAAATGAATGAAATGAATTGCAAAGAGTCACCACTTCCAACATACACTACATAAATATGACAAAAAAAAAAAATGCACATACCCACATATATTCTATGACACAGAGAAACAACACAGTCTAGTTCGGATGTACATAGTCTATATACATTGTCTAAATAAATAAATGTGTCTTTCCTGGGATTCTACAACGATTGGAAAGGATGCTTTGCTTTGTTTCAGGTGTCAGCAAAGTGCAGTTGTTCCACTTCGTTTCTAGCTCCTGCAACAGAGCTAATACACCTGTCAAACTGCTTTACTGATCTTTGACTTTATTCTCTGCCAAATATCAACACAAAAACAATGAACCCAGTGGAGAGACCAGTTATTTTTTTTGAGGTAACATCTCACTTTCCTGTGCTAACATACCACACTGTCCAAAATGGACTGTGTCAATAATTACAGTCAAGGCAGCTCTACAAAACAAAGCAATGGATCTGCTTTGCCAATCTCTATTCATTACTAACTAGTCCTCAATTTACAACCAGTTGCTTAGCGACTGGTTGAAGTTATGACAGACCCCACAAAAGGTAGTTATGGACCAGATTCAAAGTTCTAAGGGCCCATCATGGTCATACAAGTGCATTTTGGATGTTTGGCAACCAGCCCATGCGTATGACCGTGCAGTGTCCCACGGTCTTGTAACCACAATTTATGATGGGTTTTGCCAGAAACTTACTTCCAGTTTCCAGCCAAAAACACCATTGCAAACAATGGGTTCACTTAATGACTGGGGTTTGCTGAGCAACAGCAGTGCTTTCTTTATGACTGCTGGGTTTGCTTAACCACCAGAAAAAACATCTCATAAAATCAATCACGCCATGAACCACTTAAGAACCGGCATGACTTACAACTCATTATTACATGACATTTTTGCCACTAGTGCAGGGGTAGGCAACCTTGGCTCTTTTATGACTCGTGGACTTCAACTCCCAGAATTCCTGAGCCAGTGCTGGCTCAGGAATTCTGGGAGTTGAAGTCCATGAGTCATAAAAGAGCCAAGGTTGCCTACCCCTGCACTAGTGCCTTACAGCATCACCCAGCCATTCTCAAAGCGATATAAAATCTGTTCTCATTGTTATGTTGGCCCAATAACGTTTGGATGACTCTATGGGGCACTTTAAGTAACTTGTAGAAAAATGGACCAGACTTACCAGTTTCTGAACCCCCAGCTGTAACCTTCCCAAAACAGCATACTTTTTGATAACGAAACTATCAAGCCACTTTTGAATATCCTACTATATTTCCCACTGAGCAAGACCGTTTCCATTAGATTCTTGGTTAAACTTTGATAAGTCTGTATTTCTCCCATAATCTCACTATGTTACTAGTTTATGCAGATGTGCAATTGGTTGCTAAGGAAAAAAAAGACATCTTTTCTTTTTGTTAGAACATTTTAAAAGATATTTCAAGAGAGAGGTATAAAAGAAGAGAGCAAAAAATAAATTAAATTAAGTGCCAAACAAAACCTTTAACCAAGTACTAAAATGAAAGCAAATCCTGTAGCAAGGAGCAGGGAGGGAGGGACAAAGGATGTACACACAAATTACTTGTGTAGCCATCTTTTGTACCCAACATCAGCAATCTATGCACATGATTCAGATCAGTCATCATTCTCTGCGCCAATTTTTGGCACTCAGTGTTTCCCCGCCATATTGAGTTTCAGAGCTGTCTGGCTTTGCAACCCCCATTTTTACAACATGCATTTCAAATAAAGTCCCTGCTCAACTCTCCCTCCCATCTTTGTGTGTTCTGGATTTAAACCAGTATAAGACATGGGTTTTAGTCTCTAAGCAGTTCAATATTTCTTATTTTACATTTTTTTAAAAAAGAAAAAATACAAACACTTATAACTCTCATATATAAACCAAAATCAGTCTCATTAGCACATTCTTCTCATCTGGTATAGTTTAATTATTAGCACTGAAGATTTATATTGTTTGGTTATTGATGAAAAAATACAGTTCCTGACCTTTGGAAGAAATGGAGGTAGTGACAGATTTTATTTTCCTGGGCTCCAAGATCACCTCAGATGGGGACTGCAGCCAAGAAATTAAAAGACACTTGCTCCTGGCGAGGAAAGCTATGGCAAATTTAGACAGCCAACAAAAGTGCGTATAGTCAAGGCCATGGTTTTTCCAATTGCAATGTGAAAGTTGGACCATAAGAAAGGCTGAGCGACAAAGAATTGAGGCCTTTGAACTATGGTGCTGGAGAAGACTCCTGCGAGTCCCTTGGACTGCAAGGCGTTCAAACCGGTCAGTCCTAGAAGCGATCAACCCTGACTGCTCCTTAGAAGGCCAGATCCTGAAGTTGAAACTCAAATACTTTGGCCACCTAATGAGAAGGAAGGACTCCCTGGAGAAGGGCCTAATACTGGGAAAGATTGAGGGCAATAGAAGAAGGGGACAACAGAGAATGAGGTGGCTGGATGGAGTCACTGAAGCAGTAGGCGTGAGCTTAAATGGACTCCACAAGATGGTAGATGAAAGGAAGACCTGGAGGAATGTTGTCCATGGGGTCGCGATGGGTCGGACACGACTTCGCAATTAACAACAACAACAAGATGACTACCTCTCCCTCAGACTTTTCCATCAATGTTCTTCACATCTATGGAAAGTCTTCCAACCTTTTCTCTTTCAGAAGGATTATCCATATATTTGTATTCCAGCATTCCATCTGTTGCAACTGAAGAAAAAGAATCAGCTCATATATTTATTTATTTTTTTAGTTTGTAGCATTGGAACAGATGTCGTAAAATATTCGCAAAATGTGTTTGTGTCAGCATGGCTACTGAGCCCTGGAGGCCAGAAGAGAGAAACCATGAATGGCCAAAGCATTGATTACTTATTTGCCAATCTGGTTGTCCCAAAGTCCCCAGATAGCGTAAATGACATCATGTAAGTGTTCCTGCTTTATATGGCTTCCAGTGTCATGTCTATCAACCAGAAAAGGATGCTCAAATGACTTGTGTCTCTCTTTTTCAGTTTTACAAGTGGCAGCCAAGCAATCAACAAGTAGCTAAGATGGCAACAGACAATTGTTGGCAAACTGTATCATACACATAAACCTAAATTGTTCTGGAATTCAACATATACATTCCTCATCCGCTATGGCTTTTATAGCACATTTCCAGTTAGAAAACCTTCATCCAACCTGTATTTTAAAGCAGCAAGATGAATAAATATTTAGTTTATACCTAATTACCCTCCATAACACTGGATATGCAAATTTCAATGTATTTGGATATTCCTTGAAAAGACTTGGCAAGTATAAATTATCTTTGTACCAGACTCCCAGCTTCTGCAGATAGCTTATCAACAGTTGGTGTTTAACGACAGCAGCTTTATTATTAACAATCAATAACAAGTTTTAAAACATTAATATACTTAAGCAATATGAATGCAATTACATTTCATTAAACAAAATGCTGAATGCTTGAAATACACCCACAAATGAGCTGAGCTAAATCTTCCTATCTCTACAATATTTTAACCTCCTCCCTCCCTCCCATAGGAAGTCACATAGGAATATGGCTGTTAAAGAGGGCAATAAAAGAAACAAACAAACAAACAAAAACCCTCTGATATATTTAGGCCTAAATAGAAAATTAAGGGATTGCTTCTCAAAACAGGACTTCTTTTTCAACTGCAGGAAGAGGAAACGCAATTATTAATCATATTTCTTTAAGATGTCGGAGAACAGGGAAAATGGCTGCTTTGGAAAGAGCTCGGAAACTCTAAAAGGGCTGTTGCATTTGCCAAGAGCAGCAGCTGCTTTAAGGCCTGGCAGGCACAGTCACAAAGTCACTGCTTTGGGGTTTGCACAAGAGCTGTCTTGGACAGCAAGCAAACCTGGCATGAAGCTAGGAGGACATCTCCCCAGTGAACTGAAGAGTGAAGGCTATTTAGGTCATGCTCGACAAGTCTTCGCTTTAGAATTATGCAAATCTATACAAATGTGCTTCCCAGAAGTTTTTTTTTTTTCAAAATAGTTCCTACAAAGAGGAGGTTTACCACCACTCTCCAGCTTCTAATACATAAAAGTGTTTCAGCCTCTCTTTCTAGATTTAACATATTATTCCAAGAACCCCCAACATGCAGTGATTTCATACGTTCTTAGAAGTTACCTATACCTTTGTTGTACGTGCTATTCCACCTATGTGTTCATGTTACAACATGTAACTAAATTATTGGGGACTATACTCAGTCCAGAGACGAGTGCTTTTAGCACACTTACCTGTAATTTTGATCCATTTAGCATCAATTTATCTTATGCCATCTTGTAGACTCATCCAACCATTATCAATCAATATAACAATAATGAACACAGACTTCGTATTGCCTCAACAATGGCTAGATGACCTTCTAACAGTCTGTAGCTCACTAGTGGACAAATGACATTTGTTGCTATAGCTAAAATTAGAATTAAAAGCTGGTTGCTCAAAACAGAAGATTTAGGATTTCATATAAAAATAGCCCCAGAAAGTCTGATTAAAGCGTGTGTTGTATATTCCATGTCATATTCATGGATATAATGCCCATGCTGTTTTGTCCCAGTTTCTTCTCATGTATTAATTAACATAATAAATATAGTAATATGAACTCCTGGAAAGAACCATTTTATTACAAAATAACAGAGTTGGAAGGCACCTTGGAGATCTTCTAGTCCAACCCTCTGCTTAAGCAAGAACCACTACCTCATTCTGGACAAGTTCATTAAAGCATTCCATGTCAATCCTAACAACATTTTTTTATTGTGAAATAACTTAATGTCATATGTATGGTAAATGAGTGATCTATTTTCAAATGTAGGAAAAATGTATGGAATAATTATTAAGCACCTAGAATACCTCAATGACAAAATGATCTGTAGCTGGCTGATTGACCGTATTCAGCATGTGGCCCTCAACTGCATCTACATGGAGGGAAGTGTGCGGTGGGGTGCCCCAGGGCTCTATTCTGGGCCCAATGCTGTACAATATCTTCATCAATGATTTGGATGAGAGGATAGATGGGGAACTCATTAAATTTGCAGATGACACCAAGCAGGAACAGCCAACACTCCAGAAGACAGGCTTAAGATACAGGAGGATCTTGACAAACTTGAACATTGGGCTCTATCTAGCAAAATTCAATGGTGAAAAAAGTAAGGTTCTACATTTAGGCAAGAAAAACCAAATGCACAGGTACAGTATAGGTGGTACCTTGCTCAATAGTAGCAACTGTGAGAGGGATCTTGGAGTCCTAGTGAACAATCACTTAAATATGAGCCATCAGTATGCTGAAGCTTCCAAAAAAGCCAACACAGTACTAAACTGTATTAACAGAGGGATAAAATTAAGATCACATGAAGTGTTAATACCACTTTATAATGCCTTAGTAAGGCCACAGTTGGAATACTGCATCCAGTTTTGGTCACCACAATGTAAAAAAGATGTTGGGACTCTAGAACGAGTACAGAGAAGAGCAACAAAGATCATCAGGAGACTGGAGGCTAAAACTTATAAAGAAAAGTTGCTGGAATAGGGTATTTCTAGTTTAATGAGGGGAAGGACTAGGGTTGACATGATAGCAATGTTCCAATATATCAGGGGTTACCACACAGAAGAAGGAGTCAAGCTATTCTCCAAAGTACCTGAAAGCAGGACAAGAAGCAATGGATGGAAATTAATCAAGGAGAGAAGCAACCTAGAACTAAAGAGAAATTTCCTGACAGAACAATTTAATCAGTGGAACAATCTGCCTCCAGAAGCGGTGAATGCTCCAACACTGGAAGTTTTTAAGAAGAGACTGGATGACCATTTGTCTTAAATGGCATTGGGTTTCCTGCCTGAGCAGGTGGTTGGACTAGAAGACCTCCAACGTCCTTTCCAACTTTATTTATTTATTTATTATTATTGTTGTTGTTGTTGTTGTTGTTGTTGTTATTATTATTATTATTATTATTATTATTTTATTCATTAGACATGAACCTCAGTCAACTGAACATTCAAGTTGGCTGGTGCTGATGGTTGACACGGGTTGCTGCCAGCATCCTAGCTATCAACCAGGTACCTCCTTAAAATGTAAGATGTTCCGAGTAGCACAGTTTTTTGTAACATCATCATCATCATCATCATCATCATCATCATCATCATCATCATCATCATCATCATCATCATCATTATTATTATTATTATTATTGAATTATTATATTAGAATTATTATAGTCATTGCCACTTCATAATTAAGGAAACTAGTATTACAATTTTCAGATATACAGTAATCAAGAACTATCATGTGCCTATTCTATGTCATTTTAATGAAGACAATAATGTGCCAATGAAATGGGACATTATTTCCCAAAACTGAATTTCAGTTTAATAAATGGATTAAATGTATGTCCACTATTCAAAGCAATAATTTCAAAGTAGTGTATTAAGATATTTTTGGAACTATACATTCTACCTGTGAGAAGAAAGATGAACTAGAATATATCTGTAACAATATCATGAGGAAGTAAGGAAGGAAGGAAGGAAATCCATGTTACAATTTAATACTGATGTGTGGATGAGTAAAAACGTTTACTGTTTATTTAATCAAGACATTATTTGGATCTAATGGTTTGTTTTATTAGCAAACTGTCTAGTAACTAAGCACAAAATATGTCCTCCTGATAAACACAGGGATCTTTGGTGCCCCTTATCTTAGCACCAAGCAAATCTAATCTTGCCACGCTGGAATGAATCTTTCTTCTCTTTTGCCTGCCTGCTTTCTATCAGCATAAACAAGCAACCACCACAACTACCAGAGTAGGTGACCATGACAGTGATTGCATTTATATGCCACTCACCTCCCAGCAACTCTAGGCAAATTATAAATTGTTTCAAACATAATAAACAACAAGAAATTAAAAATGAAGAGTGAAGATGGCAATGGTGACAGAAATGGATGGAAATAAAGTAGAAATTCCTGGATCCATGCCTCAGTGCATACTTCAAGTTCAACGGGAAAATGTACAAACAAATACAAGGTAACCTGATGGGATCGCCCATATCAGGCCTTATAGCAGAAGCAGTCATGCAATGACTTGAATCCATAGCTCTACCCACCATCCAACCAAAATTCTGGACATGCTACATTGATGACACCTTCGTGATCACGAAACGCTCCCAAATTGAAGAAACACACCACATACTTAACAGCATATTCCCTAGGATCAAATTTACACGTGAAGAGGAAACAGACAACATAGATGTAAGCAGACTGGACAATGGGTAACTGGAAACCTGCGTCTACCACAAACCCATGCACATGGACCCGATCCTCAGCTTTGGAAGCAACCTCCCCATCGCACACAAAAGAAGCAGTGTCCAGACCATCTTCAGAAGAGCTAGGACACACTGCAGCACCACAACACTAAGAAAAACAGAAGAGAAATGGCTACCCCAAAAAATTCATATTCTGACACACAGCACCCAAACCACAACACATCACAGCCAACTGCCATGCAAAAATTAACCCTACCATACACAAAAGGGGTGTCAGAAATGACAGCCAAAATCCTCCAATGCCTAGGAATAACAATAGCCCACAAACCTACAGCCACACTCTGCCAGGAATTATCCAGAACCAAAGACAAGACACAGAAGGATGAAAGAAAAAAATGTAATCTACAAGATGAATTGCAACCACTTCTACATGAGGCAAACATCATGTCAATTAAAAGTCGGGATCCAATGAACACCAGCTAGCAGTCAAACGCCACGATCCCAAATCCTTCATCGCTACCCACACTGACACCAACAACACCAGTTTGATTGGAGCAACACTAAAATCATCAGCCACGCTACCACCCACCATGCTCGTGAGTTCATTGAAGCCTGGCACTTCCCAAGCAATTCCATCAATAGACACATTGACCTACAACCAGCCTACGATCCTCTCAGAATCCAAATCAATGGCACAGCCAACCAGAGGCAGCACTGACCCCCAACCAATCAATATAAGCCCCTCACCCCCCAGTAATTCACCTCCCAATGACCCTGACCTGAAGTAATCTCCCCATCACAAGAGCCATCACAAGTCTCTCTCTGATGACTCATCACAAAACCCTCACTTGACACACCCACACCTGAAGCCCTTATAAATAGAACACTGACACAGACATCCCCTAAATGCCATTGAAGATGTAACAAAACTTTCGGAAACCAACCCGCAATCTTGGAGAATAACCCTTCATCCTCATCCTACATCCCAGCTACAGATATTCACCACTATTGCAAAGTAAAAACAGCCCACAGAAACTAAAAGGGGCTTTACTCCTCCTCACCAAAGGCCTAGAAGAAGAGCCAGGTCTTCAAGGTCCTTCAGAACATCAGGAGGGTGGGAGACATTTGGATCTTTTGGGAACCTTCTGTACTGTACAGGCACTGCTATACAGAAGGGACACTTCCAGATTCCAATAGTGTTCAATGGAAGGATTATTGTTAGGTAAGTGGGAAAGCCCTGGATTCTGAAGGCAATCCTTCCAACACTGGTTACCAAAACACTAAGGCTCTTGTGTTGAGTTGGATTGGCTCTTTATCTTTCTCCAACTGTGCTCCAGGCATCACTTTTTGCACATCATCTTCTGAACCTCCTTAAAATACTATGGGTTACCTTGGGATCAGCATCCCCAGAGAGGTTGTGTAGAAGCAGACCAGACCAGGGTCTCTCAACAGAGAGTTGTGGCTGATTCTTGCTTGACCAAGGTGGCATCTAACGCCTAACATTTTGGGACACAAATAGCCCTTCTTTAATGCCAGCTTCAGAAGTGCAAATTCTTCTGGGCTGCAATAAGATTTTATTTGTCTGCTTGTTTTTTTTTTGTTTTTTGTTTTGTATTGATAGAGGAGAGCTGAATGCCAGTGAACTTCCTTCACAGCTGCCATCTGTGCCTTGGCAAACTCCGTTTCTGATGGGCTGCGACATTTTGCCCACAAATAAATTGGTCAAGACATATTTTACAATCCTAGTATATGCAGTCAACTCACTGCATAGGCATTGTCCTACAATATCTTCAAGTCAAACAAATAATGTTGGTACCAAGAACCTTCTTTATGATCTGCAAGACATAGGAGAGCAGATGTCCTATTCATTACAGCAGCCTTGTGCAGAATTATTTTTCTATTTACTAAATTTCTTCCCTCCCCATCTCACTTAAATGACTTTGCTACCTAGGTGACATTAGAGAAGGTTAATCAGCTACTGAATCTTCTAGAGTCCCATTTTCCTGGTCTTTCAATATAACTTTATGTCATGTTTTCTGCTAAAATTCCTTGCCTGCCTCTGAATTTCTCCAGCCCTCTCAAAAGGTATTGTGCAGAAAGGCCAACACACTCCACGCAGCTCCTGCCTGCTTGTCAACTAATGTACTGTAACACATTATCAGATTTCAAAACAATTGTTCCGTTTTCATTAGAACGTGCCATGTTTCTCTCTTTCTGCAGTGAAAACAAAAGGACACAAAATGGGGCTGAGTCATTGGCTAGTAATAGGCACAAGCAATCCAGTGCCCTGAGAAGTGGGGTGGAATTGATTCCCGTTATTAAAAACAGACTCGATGCTGGCCATCGTGCCTGTGAGAAGGGTTAACATTAAAACAGGTAGCTAGCAAGTGCTTGGAATATCAGACTTGTTTAATAATTCATTTTCAATTTCTGAGGCTCAAGTAGCGTTCTGTCATATTGGTGTTTGGTGACACCTCAAAGTGCTAAGTGAAGAACACTGACTTACAGCAGGAAAGGATAAATTCCTTTACAGACTTGGAATGTAACTATGTTTGCCTTTCTTTTCTTTTTTTTGCTAGAAAAGAATAGTTACGTTATATTTCTGCCAGCAGCAAAACCAACAAGAGCAGGTGGGTTTTGATTTGTAGCCCCAAAATAAAGAATTCAGCTGTGGAGGCACAATAGAAATAGTGTATGTCAAAAGTTTGAATATGTTCTGGGTAAAAATCTAGACACCTAACTATGGCAAGATCCCATGTCATTACAGTAAAATCATTAGAGGAATGAACAGGAGTGTAGGGAACCTGTGGCCCTTCAAAAGTAGCTAAATTATGTTTCCCAGCACCATTCATCACTGAGATTGCTGTTAGGTGTTTCTCAGAAACATCTGGAGGACGTCATTTCCCTGTTCACATGACAGAGAAAATCAAGATTACAAGAATTTATACAATTCTTACAAGTGATGGTGCAATGTTCTACTTCTGGGTTTTACTAAGAAGACCGTTACAAGAACTTGGAAGAAAGTTTGGCTTTTAGGGATTTGGTCCCTCCTTCAGTGACCATCAAGGTAGAGGCATGGCATACTGGACAGTGCAACAAGAAATGCACCATATATGGAAAACAAATCACATTGTTGGCAGTAACACTAATGTGTACATAGGTTTCTTTTTAAACTAAGAAGCATTAAGCAATAAACAGTATGAATTATTTATTGACTGACCAAGAATGTTAGGATCTACTTTTCAGCTGCAAACATGATGTCAAGCAGCAGTCCATTATATTATTCAGCAGTGCAGGATGTCTCCAGCAAAAATGACATGTTATTAAAAGCTCAGGTACAGAGGAATGAACTTCCATGTGCCAAGGAAATTGAAATTTCCCATTCAAAGAATTCCATAAGATGTCACCATAAGTAAGACTGTCCCTGCCATTGCTTTCCAAATGTAGGAATTTGGGGAGAAGAGCTTCATGAAATTAAAGGTCAGTGCCGTACCTTGCACCCCTAGAGAAGGTTGATAACTAAACATTTGAGCACATGGTTTGCAGACTGAAAATACCATATGCAAATTATGACATCTATTGTTAAAAGAATAATGTACTAGATCTTGGCAAACTGCTGCTGGTCAGAGTATTTAAATATTGGATTAGATATGTAACTGTTGGTTTTTTAACATTCACAAGGAGAATAGGTAGATCATAGTGGACTAGACAAAGTGTGAAGGTTCCTTTCATGCTTAAGAACATCTGAGAGCAATATCTAAAGCTCTACAGAGTCCTTGGCGGACCTCATATTTATCGTATATTGTTGTTGGTATACTTAGCCTTGCTTTCAAACTGTGGTGCTGAAGAAGACTCTTGAGAGTCCCCTGGTCTGCAAGGAAATCAAATCAGTTAATCCTAAAGGAAATCAGCCCTGACTGTTCTTTGGAAGGACAGATGCTGGAGCTGAAGCTCCAATACTTTGTCTGCCAAATTAGAAGAGAAAAGACTCTGATGGTGAGAAAGATGGAAGGCAAAAGGAGAAGGTGATGGCAGAGGATGAGATAGCATCATCAATGCAATGAACATGAATTTGGGCAAATTCCAGGAGACAATGGAGGACAGGGGCCCCTGGTGTGCTATGATCCATTGGGTGATGATGAGTCAGACGTGGCTTAGCGACTGAACACAAACAACAATAACATATAACCTGACATAACTATATATGTAGCCTTTCCACATTCGAGGTCTCTTAGTCTACTATTGGCTTATTCTGCAACAGATTCTCTGACAAGACCGATGTAGATACCTTACTTGAGAGAAAAATAAAGCCAACAGATGATATGCCTTCTGAGGAACGTAACAGTCAGACCCTATTTATACATGTCAATGCTCCAGGCTTAAATTCTATGCTTTTTTTCCCTCTACCTTTCTGAGTTATATTTGGCTGTTCTTATCAAGGTCATAGAAGGCAGCTGGGATTTGCTGATACAGTGGTTCTCATTAGTCTGGAAACCATTGGCTCCTATTTTTCTAGTTTTATTCCAAAGAGTGGCTGTACTTCCTTAGGACAAATGTGTTCATATGTCTACTTGCTTAACTGCGTTCAGTAAATGTTTAGAACTCTAAACAGTTGAGAAAATTCAGCTTAAATGCTCAAGGAATCTCTCCTCACAATAGCTCTTGGTTTTGTTGTTCTTACAAAGAGTTCAGTGTGGCAGTATTAGCTTAGCAACAATTGGTTTGTCAAAATATCCAGTAGGCATATGGACTGTTATCTAGATAGCAGAGTGCCCTCTTCAAGTACTCCAGAAGAAGAAGCATAGGAAGGCATGGCCAGTTTGCATTACCAGTTGATCCACGTTAAACCAGTTTCCCCCCGCCTCATGTGGCTCTGAAAGGTTGTCAATTATAGTACAGAGGTGGGATGCTTCCCCGTCCATGTGTCCATTCTCCAAATCATATTTCCTAAACAACTTTGGAGACTTTGGAGCACAGTGTGAGAACTCACCAGGAGGATGAACTAGTAGCACCAAGACCAAGGTTCTTAATTCTGTCTTCCTCACATAGGAAATCAGTTTTGAGTTGTTGCTTGAGCTATCATCTGTACTGTAGACCCAGAGATGTGCACAGAGCAATTGTACATATTTTGCCATATTAAAATATTTGAAAATAGACTGATAATATGCAGGTGATAATGGACGATATGATACTTACAGTATAAATTGTGCAGCTGAGGAGAGAGCCGGTGATTGCTGGGACATCCTGATCCAAATGTTATGAACTCAATGGAGTCCTGTTCAATTTAATTACCAACATGGGGTTTTTTTTTCCACTTACATGATTACAGTCCCAATTGCCCATTGCGTTTTCCTTTCTACTGAAAACATATCAACCTAGTCACTTATCAAACATTAAAATTAATTTTGCTTAGACCTCAGGGTTGTTCTCATATTGATATTATTATTCAGTGGGCCAGAGGGGAAATACTGTAAAAGAAGGAATGAAAACATTGTGGAATGAGTCGGAGAATTCAGAGAAAGGAAGTTTTAAAATAATAGGATATTAAATGGTTCTAATTTAGTGGCAAGCATCAGATGGAAGAGGCATGTCAGTAAATGACATCTGCTTGGGAATGTGAGCCTTTTCCTTTATCAGTGTCTCATGGAACAGAAACTATCATTTACTAAGCCATACCCAATTACAATGACAGTATGCAGCTTGCTCACATGAAGAATATAGTGCTGATATATTGCAAAACTATCTGAATTACAAATCATACCGAACTACAAGGCATACCGAAATCATGTTATTTTTCATGTTATTTCTGTATGTTTGAAACAAATTGTTCTCACGTTGCAACTTTTTAAGCAATCAATTTATTCCATCTATTGGTCGTTTTCCCCTGTCTTTCTTTCTCTTTCCACTCTTCTGATATTAGCCCCTGTATGATAAATCTCTTGGATTCCATGACTGCAACTGGGTTGGAAAAAAAAAGCTATCAATTGACAGCCGAACTCAATCTATAGTGATTAGGTTTGTCCAAACTGTAACTGCTTATTCATAAAATATATCTGTTTTGCAAATGTATTTATGTGCAGTCAGATCAAATAAACTCTCATTAGTTTATTAGGAATGTCAGGGAGCAGATGTTATAAATAGCAGTCATGTCTATAAACCATTCAGGAAACTTCAGCTGTATTAGTCGCATGGAAAATCAGTGGCTAAAAAAAAAAAGAAAAAAAAAGAAAGGAATTTTGTTGTGAAGTATCTGTATGGTTATTGAAACCAGAATTGAAATATCCCCAGATATTACAGCTTAAGACTCCCTCTGCACCTCTCTAGTTTGGGCAGTTGTCAAAGTTTTGGTGCAGTTGGGTGATGTTTTCGAACTCTGGACATATGGCAGCATTTTCAGGCTGACCTATATGATGAATTGAGTGCTTCTTGATAAAGCAGGAAAGCCTGCCTGTCATGTATTGCTTTACAAGGCAGACCCCCACTCCCCCATCCATGAATCTAATATTTCAAAACCTGGTCTGCGGGAGCTAACTCTGCCTAGTGCAGCAGGATCACCCAATACGAGTGTGGGGTATTCTAACTGCTAAAGCAGGCCCTGGTCCACATGCCCATTAAAGGAGGATAGCATTAGCTACTTTATGGGGCAAACATTCATGTACAGACACACAAACCCACACTTATGCACCCAACTAACCAGCTCAGAACCAGGTTTTAACAATCAGCCATCTGCCAACATTTGCTTTCTCTTTTAGTGAGAGTAATTGGTGGTTGGGGGCGATGGTCTCATTTTTAAAAATTGTACCACATTACATGTGCCAATTTCTAGCCTCTCTTCATGTGGGAGAATAAGATCATGAGAGCATGCAAATATGCTAGCATTCCTTTGAACTTCTGTATGCTTTGGGAAAAAAAACCACCTTCATGAAGATATGAAGAAAAGCCCTCATAGATTAAGTTTTGTATAGCGTCAGTGAAGCCACAGTGTGTTTGTGCGATGTGGATAAGTATGTGCTCTCAAACCCAAGGAATCATAACAACTGGGGAAACACACTGTTCTTGACCCTTCTTGTGCTGATGAGGTCCTTCAAGCTACTTTTGACTGTGGATAAAGAGGAAGTCATCTCTATACAATAGAATATGTATTCCAGAATAAATTGGCTATGGATTCATGGAGGTAAAAATTGGTGCATTTTAATAACTTCCTTCTTGCAAATAGGAGCACATCACTGTGGAAGATAGAACGGGCAACCTGTGGCTCTCAACTCACATGTAGCTTTTGCATATGGACCTCAGCTTAAGCTCAAACCCAATTCGCAGGAGCCATTTCAGACCTTTGAGACCTGGCAGCCTTTTCCATACTGCTTGCTGATGAGAGAAAAGAAGTAACAGAAAGAGAACAATGAAAAAGAAAATGGGTGTCCTCACACAGCCTTTCTCTCTTTCTCTCTAGGCCAGGGGTGTCAAACTGGCGGCCCGTGGGCTAGATGCGTCACACGCAGGCCACACCCACCCCAGCTCCACAAAGGCAAAAAAGTCATGATACGTCACCATATGTCACGTGACACGATTGAGTTTGACACCCGTGCTCTAGGCCTTACCTGTGGCTCAGTTCTTGATTGAAAAAAAAATATGCCGGCATCTGCAATGTCAGTTGATAAAATCATGCACACTGTGGAGACAAGGTTGATACAGAACCAGGCATGTACCTGTTTGTATAACATCCCTGCCACAATTGGCTAGTGGGTAGGGATGATTTTAAAATAGGCTTGGATAGATAATGGAAAAGATAATGAAAAATTGTATCCTCTAATTCAATTTTTGTTAAGCAATATTTCTATCTATCTATCTATCTATCTATCTATCTATCTGAATCTTGCCTTTATTATTGTTACAAATAACTCAAGGAATAAACATATCCAACACATTTTTCTCCTCCTATTTTCCCCACAACAATCCTGTGAGGTGAGATGGGCTGAGGGAGAGTGACTCTCCCAGCTGGCTTTCATGGCTAAGGTGAGACTAGAACTCCCAGTCTCCTGGTTTCTAGTCTGATGCCTTAACCACTAGGCCGAGCTGGCTCTTATTACATTGCGGTATGACTTGTCTTAACAATGCAGAAATATTGTTGATACTTTGCCTGTGATTTCATGCCTTATTTACTCTGTCAAGTATATACTTACCTACAGTGAAAAAACTCAGAATGCACTGAAGTTGATAAACTGAAAGTTAGCTAAAGCACCACTTCTAAAGCATATCCTCATTTTTTTTTGGGGGGGGGAGTATAATAAGTATTTGAAAAGTAGCAAGAGAGTATGAAAAATGTTATTGTAGCTTGGCAGCACTATTAAATATGCATACAGTGGTCTTTTTTTGACAATTGTATTAATCCTTTTATAAAGCCTTTAGAAGTTCCATCACAGAGGTTTGGGTGCCGTTTTGATCTATTTATTATTCTTAAGTGTTCAGAGAACTGTCCCTATTTTCTAATTAACACTTTTAAAGATAAAAAGTTACATATTAAATCAATCTGAATGATGCTTGTTTGTGAATCCCACAAGATAAGGCAATTTGCATGTTCACTTTGTACTTACAAACTAAATCTGCACATCTCCAAAGCAGTTCCTTATAATATAAACCTTTTGTGCATATTTGTAACTTAAAAGTAAGTTTGGCCTAATACACAGGCAGTGCCAATTATCTAAAGGGCTTTTTTTTCACCGAAGTAAATACATGATACATGATTGAGATACAAAATTATTAGCTTGTTATTTTATATTGTTTGTAGAGGAACTGGAGAAAACTTCATTAAGAAAGTTAAGTGCTCTGCATCTTGCTTGCTTTCTCAAAAGCAAAAAAAAAAAAAAAAGTTTCCAGGTCATTTATTCATCTGGATTCATTTGATGAGAATTACATTATTTATTGGGAAACGTACCCGTAGCATTCTTACTTGGATAATAAAATAAATTTGCTAATTTTTATAGAGTATATCATATGTTGAAATACTGTAAAGCAATGTCATCACTTTCAAAATACTCTTACTGGTCCTCCAATAATGATGATTCAGCTCTACGCAAATGTTCATGGATTTGTTAAATGTTAATTTACCAAAAAAAATGGCAGAATTCAATATCTGACACACAGAGAGATAGACACACATTGGGGGAAGGGTACAGGCATCCCTCAATCTTTGGCCTGTGGATCCATGTAAAAGTTATAGTCCAACACTCTTAGAGGCCAGAAGACTGGCAAAAATAGCAGATGGACCATGTTTTGAGAACTAAAATAGCAAATGGATCATGTTCTCAAAACTGTTCTTAACATTAATGCATAGAAGGGTATCTCAAACTGAGCCAAGTGGTTTATGAATCTCACCCTGATTTAAAGTATTGTTTGTTTCTTCACCTACCACCAACTAAAACACCATTCCTTATAAGAAAACTATCTATAGAATTAAAGGAATTTGCAATCTATCAAATGACCCAAAGTGAAAACTCTGGTAATTGTATTAACTGTATTTAACTGATTTCATTTATATTGAATTTATTTTATTTATAATGAATATATCCTTCCAGATGCATCCTTTGCCATGAAAAAAAAATGTGTATTTTGCTGATGTACAACCTGAAATGAGGAACTGCCTCTCTTCTTATTAAACAGCATCCTGATTTCATTCTTTTCACCTTGGAAGAAAACTTTAAAACTTCCTGTCCAACACCATGGTAATAAAGGTGAAGTGTTACCAGGTTAAAACAAAAACAAAATCTCTTGGTTTGCTTATAATCCCAACGTGTAACAGAGGCCTTATAAAAAGAGTGGAGAGAGAGAGAGAGAGAGAGAGAGAGAGAGAGAGAGAGAGAGAGAGAGAGAGAGAGAGAGAGAGATATGTTATTTATGGCCAATAAATCACCAGCTCTGACTGTCATGGGGAATAGAGAAAGTTCAAACTTTTGTTGTAAAAGGGGAAGGGGTGGAGGCCTTGTGCACTGGTGGGTTGTGAAGGAAACAAAGCATATTGGTGGTTATGTTAATAAACATTCTGTGAGTTTTCACAGCGGATCAGCAGAAAGTCCTGAAGCACAGGTGTTTCTGAAATTGTGATACACTGGGAAACTTCACACTGTTAAATGAGCCTCAGTTTCTCACTTCCACCTGTGTGAGGTGGAAATGTACTGTTTGCACACCGAGCTACAACAGTCAACATGTAGAGTGATTATAGGCAGGTACAAGACCTGTTAGGATGGGTTGTCCCACCCACCCGCCAATTTGCTCCTTTATGCAAGGAGCTATAGAAATTCCCACTTTTGTATTTACCAGCGTTGTAAAGTGGGAAATATCTGCTCTACGTGTTGGTAAGATAATTATAAGAAGCCACCACACAGAATTAAAGCTTCAGAGGACTATAAAAGGATCTTGAGCACTTCATAAGTAAGCAGGTGATCAGAAAGATTGCTCGAAAACTGTTTAAGAATTGTCAGATGGGCTTTCTGATATCTAAACACACTGACCAGTTTATTGGATTCATCTGCTTGGGTTCAAATGGGCCATGAGCCTCTTTACCTCTGGCTCTGCTGGAAAAAAAGAAAAAGGAAAAAAAAAAAGAAAGCCCTCAGACTGAATGATCCGTTTTTATTGGACTCCCTTCTCAGACAGGGAAGCCTTTGTTTATTTGATGAATGGTTGGGATGGCATAAAATGTTCAGTTGCCCAGCAGGAATTATAGAGTTTATAGTCAAGCCTCACCAGGAACCGGAGCAAAGCATGGAAGATAGACAGAAATATGGCTACAGATCTTAGTAGAAGGAGGAAGAGGCAAAGAAGCAGCTAGAAAAATAGGCAGTCGATAGATGATTTTTTTTTTAAGTGTGGGACAAGATAACACTCCCTTTCCAGTAGGCTTTTTTTTAAAAAAAAAATTTTAATTAATTTATTTATTTTTTAAAAATCCCCTTCAAAACAAAGTTCTCCTAAGAATCACCCAGACTGACAATTGAACCTTATTTTAGTGCTAAAGACGATGAAAAGTCTTCAACACACCATACTATAATTTAGGAGTGCATGACCTTCATAAGTCTGGCCTTTACAAAACTATGTTTGAAGCATAGGAGAAACAGGTAGAAAGCTTCAGCCACTATCCTGGTGACTGATAGTTCTCTTGGCCCATTCTATCTAAAGATTAAATTAATCTTTTTTGAAAGAAGGGCTGAGAAGATGAGCCAAATGTCCAGAATGTTATTACATGAAAATGAAAACATTCCATTGTATTGAAACCCTGCAATGGACCAACATACAGTAATTATTTCTACTTAGTAAAATCTCCTTCAAGTCAAGCTCAATTCTTCACGGCTACATTAACACACCATATACTTATCATGGCAAAAATACTGAAATATTTTCCACTGCAACCTTCTGGATGTTTTTCAGCCTTCTAGACCAGCGGACCCCAACCTTTTGGGTGCCAGGGACCACTTCCGTGGAGAGAGGTTTTTCTGCAGACTGGAGACGGTGTGTTTCTGCATTCTTCCTGCATCCCATGGATGGAGCTTTGCTTGTTTGCATGACCCAGTTACTGTCATGCCACAGATCGGTGCTGGTCCACAGACCGGGGGTTGGGGACCTCTGTTCTAGACTAGCTGACAGCCTTATTTTTCCCTTATGGCATGGGTCTCAAATTTAAAACATCACAAGTGTCATTGGGGACTAGATCCTTAGTCCAAGGGCCACAATGCTGAAACCTTTTATACATTATACATTGGTTTGGAAGAATCCATTGAATGGAAAAAACGAAGAAAAAGAAGAACATGATATGCCAATAAATATAAATTTACCATGTCTGAAATAATGTGTGTTTTACTGATCTTCTCATTGCCTAAAATAAAAGGGTCTCAGTCCCAGCTCTCAGAGAGCCCATAGTTTATTTAAATATTTTAATTTAT
>NW_015386579.1:169163-187130 GCF_001527695.2 Protobothrops mucrosquamatus | reverse complement strand
ATGTGAATATTTTTTTCCTTGAGAAACAAAGCACCTGTAGCAAGCTGAACCTCTCTGCATATAAAATATAAAAATTAGAGAGAAAATGTCTGATAGAGTGCAAGGAATGGTTTATTGTTTTTATACACTTGCTTGCACTGGAAGTGGACAAATAGTTGGCATTATGAACCAGAAGGGAAATGTCTAATGAGGTGGCAGACAAATAATCTGCAGATTTTCCAGTACAGGAAATTCTAGTGTATACTGGAAATGCCGACCTAAAGTTGTTCAATATATTTGATTTATTCTACCCAATAGAATAAATAAATACATTTGAAATACTGAGTTCCGTTTCTTGATAAATGCACTGAGAAATCAGAATAATTTCAGTTTTGATTTCTTTCATTTTAACTCAAATTATTTGAGCTGGATCTAGAAAAGGGATTTTTCCATCACTAAGAAGCTCTTAATCCAGCAAAACTGGAAAAGAAAGCAGTGTTCATTTTTTTTCTTATTTTCTTTCTTTATTTCATCAATTTGCAAAGCCATTCATCTTAACAAATTATTCTGGGTGGCAAATAATAACAAATAGAATAACAATGATTACATAATAAAAACAAAAATTAACATACATAGGAGCCAAGAAAAAAATAATAATCAGCAGCATAATACAGTTAGGAGATGGTTTTTTTCACACACTCAGAGACCCAAGTCCCGGCACAGAACCAGGTTTTTGATGCCTTATGAAAGGCCATCGGAGTCAAGACTATCATAATCTCTGGAGGAAGAATCTTCTAATAATAATTACTCCTAAAATTATGCTCTAGAGGATAATAATAATAATAATAATAATAATAATAATAATAATAATAATAATAATAATAATAATAATAATAATAATAATAATAATAATAATAATAATAAAGTTGGAAGGGACTTTGGAGGTCATCTAGTCCAACCCCCTGCTCAGGCAGGAAACCCTATACCATTTCAGACAAATGGCTGTCCAGTCTCTTCTTAAAAATTACCCCAGGGTGAGAAATTTAGCCCTGGCAAACACAAATTCACAAAGTGGTGAAACTAATATTTTTCCTGCAGCAGAACTCTTGTGAAGTTTCGATAGATGATAGATCATCTTCATAGTGAACCCACTATTGGATTTCATCATGGTGGGTTTTCAAAGCTGTGGATTCAATAAATTTAATTTTGCATCCCTGAAGTCTAGGTCCATTATTTTATTTTATTTTAAATTGTGAAACTGGCATTCTGGGAGTTGAAGTCCACTAGTCATAAAGGAGCCATGGTTCCCCACCTCTGAAGTAGAGGATAAGCAGCCATTATCCATCTGTTTCTCAGTTGATCGAAATTTGAGATGCCCCCACAGATCTGTGGGTATACAATATGTGTTTTACCTGAAATATAAGCAGAAATCCTGTGCCTGAGTGCCTCTTCTCCTGGCAGTTTTCCCACAGGATAAGATCAGGAAAGCAATTGGTTACCTTTTGGGCTTTCTTTATTCTCTCATTGAACGTTACCTTCTGGTGGGGAAAGAAAGATCTACCAATGGTGGGATGAGATGGAATAAATGCGATAAGCAGTTGAGATATTTAGTCAACTTTCAACTTGCCTGAGTGACAGTTCACTAAACTACTATTTCTTCTGAAAGAGCACTAAACCCATACCCCAAAACTAGCCCAGATGATAAGCATGGGTTGAAGTAGGAGATAGGACAGTGGTGGCGAACCTATGGCATGGGTGCCAGAGGCAGCACTCAGAGCCCTCTCTGGTGGCACACGTGCCGTCGCCCCAGTCCTAGGCCTTCAGCTGGGTTTTATAAAACCTTTTCGCTTTAGGCCTCCGCCGCCGTATGCAAAAAAAAAAAAAAGGTTCAATCAGTCAATTTCAACTTCTCGCAGGGAAAAACAAAGATCTTGCAAAGTTGGAATTGATTGATTGAACTTTTTAGTCCCACCCAGTCTGCCGTTACCACCCAATGGGCCACACACCCCCAATTGGCCACACCCAGCCAATGGGACACACCCAGCCAATGGGACACACCCACCCGGCACCTGACGATGTATAAGTGGGTTTTGGGTTGCAATTTGGGCACTCGGTCTCTAAAAGGTTCGCCATCACTGAGATAGGAGGTGCAACTGTTAAGGAGCACTGGAGAATTCACCCAGTACCTCTCTTCTGCATTGCAGCTGTCAGATGGATTATTTCTGAACTTAGGTTTAACATTTTTCTAGAAGTACACTAAATCTCTCTCCCAAAATTGCCCAACTTACAGGCCATAGGCACAGTGGAAAGGTTCTGAGGATTATTGGGCCTGCCTTCGCTGGCTGTTCCATCCTTCCTGAGACCTCTGTCAGCCTGACTGTAATTCAATACTTGTTGGCATTGAATGGAACAGCATGTATCACCCAATCTGTACTTGATCATGTTCAATGAATGACGGACCCCACAAGTAGAAAGAAGGGCATCGGAGTAAAACAAATTGTCACTCTTCCTCCAAGTAATAAAAATAGAAAACAGCACTGCCAAATTTACTGGCCGAAGCAAGATTGTTGCAGGGAAAATGATAGACACTGCCTGAAGCTGTTGAAGAAAAGTTGCAATGCTGCCTAACAAATAAATAATAAATAAATAACATCTGTAATAGTCTTATTTGGGACAGACCTAGCAATACACAGGTGGCAAATCCCGGCTCTCTTTACAGTTGAAATCAACCTTCTGTGCAACACTGGATTGATGCTTTTCCTCCGCAGAGAGCTAGACCTGTTGTTGTTATTTTAGCATGCTGCATTTAAAAGACAAATCTCACACACTTCCCAAGGAGCACTAAACCTACGTTTGGCACTTTCTGAAACTCTAATCGAGCCCTACATGGGGGGAAAAATGCTTTTGGGGAAGCCAATTTGAGGATGCCAGTTGTCCAAAATCTTCCGCAGCAGAAGCCAAGAAGGCCACGGAGGATAGTAACCAGGGGCCAGGCAGGAGGAGGCGTGCCTGTGGCAGCTGAAAATGCACAATTGCTGATAGTGTCTTGAGACAGCAGTGTAGATTGTGCTTCTGGCAAAAATTGTGTTGGGAGAGGAAGGAAATCCCACTTTAACACTGAAAGAGCTAAATAAGAATACAAAGTGCTCCACTGTGAGCTAAGGATGAGAGACAGGCAATAACCTGAAGACATGGCCTTTAAAAACAGCAGCGTATCTTCATGATGACTTTGTTTGGAAGTTCTTCCTGCCTTGAGACTGGATATATCTGCTCTATTCTGGCACTTAGTTCATGTCTCCAGGAGCAGAATTCTCTTTTTATTTTTCCCAGTGCCACCTGATTTCTTTCTTTCTCTGCTCAGGGTATTTGGGTTGTCTTGAATACCCAGAGAGAAACAATATCCTTAAATCACCCATTGGATCCAGCCCAGTCCTGCCCCTTTCTGGATGGAATCCTGGGCCATCAGCCCACTAATTGAGTTGTTTTCTCTTCATAAACATGAGTATGTGGTTTAAAAATAAAGGTGTTAGACTTGAATGGTTGTTTAAGCTTTCCTCCCCAATTTCTGATAGTTGTTTACTCTGTTGACAATAAACAAACCTGCTGTGTGCACATTCAATTTTATTTTAATTCCCTTAGTTCTTTCACCGGTCTTGATAGCTACACACATGAGAGGATATAAGTACACAATCCCTAGGCATGTACAAAAGAGTAGGATTGTCCACTTTTTTGTTCTGAATAGTTGTAGAAAGCGAGAGTAAAGCCAGGCAAAAAGAACAATAGGCATATATAATATTAAGTACTACTTCAAAGCCCTGCATAGAACAGGACTAGAATGTTGCAGTAATCCGATTGAATGGTGATCTCAGGATGAGCTATTGTCCAACTAGGGACTTAACTGCACACATTTGGTGTGGAACAAAGACCTCCTTGCCCATAATTTCCATCTGTTACTTAAGGAGGAATAATCTGTCCAATAGGGTCCTTGGATCACAAACCCCCTGCTTTCAGGTGTAGCATGACCCTTAACAATACTATCAGAAAGAGTGTTATTGAATTCTGCAAAGAGTGATGGATAATAGCAACTCTTTCTTGGTAGAATTTAATGAGCTTGTTTCATTCCATTTAGTCTATCCAGACAACTATTTGAGATTTTTTATATATATATTTTAGCTCAGCCTGGATGGAGATATAGAAAGTGATTGATAGCATACTTTGGCAGTTTCATAGAGATGTTAAGCACAGAGGAGAGCTCCAAACTCTGTGGAACTCAACATTGAAGTAACTCAAGATTTCATGACATCCCAACCTTTCTTAAAATCTACTCCTTGCAGATTTATGACCTGCCTTTCCTTTCTCAAAGCAGCATAAAATACACACCTTCCTCCAACACTTCCCACAAATGTCTAGAGGCATTCATACCTTTGTCACCAAATACTGTAGTGCACTCTACATGAAATGGCCCTTGAAGAACACCTTGAAATAGCAACTACTGCAACATACAATGGCCCACCTATCAATTTGAACCACTCAGGATTGTCCTATAAAACCAATATTGAATTGGTTTCTGGGTATAATTTAATTTGTACATGGCTTGGAAGCTGGTTGTCTCTGAGACTGCCAATGCCAGATCAAATCTGCCTACTTAAGATACGCCTGTGCAGGTAATTGAGGTGCAATGAAATGGGAGTTTCAGGTGAACCACCTCTCTAAGTGCTCCCCTCCAGATGCAGGTGATAAATCCCAGAATATGAAACAACTTCTCACTCCAAGCATTCCGGAAACTTTTAAAAATCACACTTGGGACAGAGATCCCTTGGGTTGAATCTGTCTGCTTGGTATTATAAGATGCCATGATTCTCACCAAATGTTTGATGAGAGTAGCATTTATTGTTACTATTTTTACTAACTATTGATATTACACTATTCGATCATTTTGAATTCTTGTAGAATACAGTGTCATAGTGCACTATATTGTATGTTTTGTCACACATCACTTGAAGTCCCAATCAGTGCTTTTTTTCTAACAAAAAAAAAAGGTGCCGAAACACACACACATCATACAACCCGCCTTGCCTATCCTATAAGATTCCATCCAAAAAAGGTGCCGGAACTCCGTTCTGGGCGTTCTATGAGAAAAAAAGCCTGGTCACAATACTGAAGCATCATAGAAGCATTTGTAATAAATAAAAACTACAACACTGTGGGATAGGCTGGGTTAGGAGAGAGAACAAAGAAACCCCAGTGATGTCGTAGTTCAACACTATGAAGACCTATTGTTTGTGTACAATATCAACATACAAATATTAAATATCATATATGTTTGTATATATATGTGTGTGTGTGTTCGTGTGTTTGTGTGTGTGTACACAGAGAGTGATATTTAATCACTAGCAACATACAATTTCTTGAAACGCTAAAAGCCAGATAAATATACTTAACCAACACTTAAAAAAAAAAAAAGAATATAGATCCTGACATGGTTCCCTCAGGCCTGCCCTCTCCTTGAGCATAAATGGAGGAAATGCTTCCCTTGAAGCAGATCATCACAAATTTGTGGGGAAAAAGAGGAAAATCAAGAATGAGCACATTTTTCATGGGTTAAAGGGCATTCTTCTGGGTTATACCGCTACTCAGTTAGCTGCATTGAATAATGATTTCAGACTACTGGAAACTTACAGTGGGTAATTTCCAACTTAGTTTGCACCTAGCAGTTCCCAGCCCACCCTTGTATCCTGATCAGGGCGAGTACATTTGCCACTCAGTTCAGCTAAAAAAAAATACAACTTGAAATTTGTTTATTTGTTAAACATCTGCAAGAATCAAAAGCAGCTAATCTGTGAATAGAACAAAAGGCAGGCAAGAGCAGGGAGAAAGAAAGGATTGAACAACAGGCCAAAATTGACCTTATGTACACATCTCTAGTTACATCAAAAGGACACCAAACTTTCCAGAGTCATTAAAAATACAGGTAGTCCTCAACTTATAACAGTTCATTTAGTGACCGTTCAAAGTTACAACGGCGCTGAAAAAAGGGATTGTTGGACGTGATCAAAATTCAGATGCTTGGCAAGTGACTCATATTTAGGACTGTTGCAGTGTCCTGGGGTCACGTCTTCCCCTTTTGTGACCTTCTGACAAGCAAAGTCAATAGGGGGAAGCCAGATTCACCTAACAACAATTTGACTAATTTAACAAGTACAGTGATGCACTTAACAACTGTGGCAAGAAAGATCGTAAAATGGGGCAAACTCACTTAACCAATGTTTCATTTAACAATAGAAATTTGGGACTCAATTGTGGTCGTAAGTCAAGGACTACCTGTAATAATGTGCCTGGTTAACATAGATACTTCCAAAGACAGTGGCCCTTGGTTATTCCATCTTGAACTCTTTTTTGATCATAACAAAGGACTTCTTTGTTTCTCATTCATAATCAGGGCCTTCTCTGTGGTGTCCACTTCTATGTGGAACATCATTCCCTTGAATTGGTCCCCATCTTGTTGCTTTTCTAAAAGGCCATAAAGATGTGGTTTTGTCAGCAGGCCTGAGGACCCTAAATAAAGATGGAGACAGTGGTGGGATTCAGCCAGTTCACACTGGTTCAGTAGAACCGGTAGCTAATTTTTTGTTGACTTCAGCGAACCAGCTGATGCCCTAGCCCTTTTTCGCAAGGCCCAGAACGGACTGCTGGAAGTGCATTCATGCCACTTCTGGAAGTCCATTCTGAGCCAGGGAGGCCTCCCAGGCCCAGAACAGCCTACCAGAAGTGCATCCATGCCATTTCCAGTGGGCCTTTCTGGGTCTGGGAGGCCTCCCTGGCTCAGAACAAACTTCCGAAAGTGGCGTCCATGCAGAGAACCGGTTGTTCGGATATTTGAATCCCACCACTGGATAGAGCCAACCAAGTGGTTGATCTGACTGTGTTTCTGCTGGTGTGTTTGTGTGGTCTTATGTTTTTTATGTTGTGGATTTTTAATGTTGTAGCCTACCTAGAGTCACCTGCGTGTGAGCTGCGAGGCCATATAAATTTGTTGAATAAATAAATAAATTTGCTTAATAAATAATTGAATAAATAAATTTGCTTAATAAATAAATGAATAAATAATTTTGAACAACAAATAAAATTAACAGCAGCAATATAAATATGGAAAATAAGAGAGCAAGTGATTCCTTCTCCATGAAGGAACGGGGGACGGGGAGAGAGATGTAGAAAAGATCTCTCTCAACTTTTCCAAAATGCACAAAGGCTTATGGGAGCCCCATAAAGTTTTCTCATTCCAAACAGGCCCCTCACCATAACATGTTCATCAGCTATGAGAAACAGCCCTCTATGCCCAAATCATTTCCCATCTCTGTCGAATCCTTACTTTTCTTGCACATATCAATCAGACAGTGGGGAGAAAAGGAATAACACAAAGCATCCACATCTGTGTTGTTCACATGTGCTTCAGTTGTATTTATGGTTTTTTTCTCTGACAGTGAGAAGATGACAGTTTCGTAAGAGAAGGAGACTTGATCTCTCATTGCCCCATTAAGATTGTTTGCAGAAAGTCCAGGCACCAGAAGAAAAGAGAGCAGGTACAATTTGCAACCTGCCATACTTTCTGGGCAGAGATAATTGATGTGTGAAGGAAGAGCTTCTCCGCCTAAGTCAAACAATATCGTATATACTCACATATAAGCCCATCCGCAGATAAGCCAACCCTAGACATTTTTGTATGTTTTAATTTTTCACAAATGACTTATCTGCAGGGGGCACATTTTTCATGGCATTTGGTTAAAAATTCAAAAGTCAGCTTATCCTCAAATGGGCTTATCTGCAAATATATAGGGGATAGTCAGGTGCTTTAGAAAAGCGAAGGGAGAAAAAAAACTATCATACATACTTGTGGAGAAGCTGAACCTGATTTTGCGGGTATATTTTGGCACCTAAAAAATCTGGCTTATTCATAAGTATATATGGTACTTATCTACATCCTGCAGTTATGTTCAGACCTTAGCCCAGTTGGAAATAGGTAGTTTTGCCCTCAAGTGTACAAATACAGCCAAAACCGTACGAGAGATGCTCTTGCATTCATAATTGACTGTAGACCAGCATCTGTTTAAAATAGTGAAGGCATAGTAACTTCAAACATTATCTTGAAGATATTTCCTCTCCTTCTTCTTCTCCAAGTCTTCAATCTATTACTGCATTGGAACCTTTTAAGAAAAAGAAAGAAAGAAAGAAAGAAAGAAAGAAAGAAAGAAAGAAAGAAAGAAAGAAAGAAAGAAAGAAAGAAAATTCTACATCTGATTCCAGATGACACCGTTCATCTTGCAGCATTTTTTCTTCTTAACATCGTATCTTCAAAGGGAAAGTGCCCTGATTTACTATTATTCCCAGTCACTTTCTATTAGGAGATGTGTAACATGGTGAAGAGCACCCAAGGGAACTGCCCCATGGATCCATCACCAGCAAGGAAAACATAACATTCGACTTGGTATGTGATATCATTGTCATTTTCTTTCACGACTAATCCCACTGCTATGCGCTGAGATGATATGAACATCTAATTTCTGGGAGTGATGAACCGGTCAGTCATTGTTCTGAGAAGTTGCTTCACTGCTGGATTAATCGTATCCATTTAGATCGTCAGCTGCAGACTTCCAGTGCTGAGGTTTATCTTAAAGACTTCGGAGTTAAAATAGTCTGAATTCTCCAACTTAAACTGAAGGTTTCTGTGGTACCTTAATCCAATTGGGCAACTTCAAACGAATCGTTTATACATTGAGCGTGTATGCACGCTCAAATAAACGCTGAGTACATTTTCCCTTCTTCTAAGGACTAGAAAATTTACTGTTCTTTTTAAATGAATGCAAAACATCATGAGATATTGGAAATTATGGCAATTTCAGGGAATGTAAAACACCCCAAGAATAAAGGGAGAGTGATCATAGGTAAAAGAAAAGAAGACAAGGTTCTGTAAGTTGCATGCTAATTGAGTGCCTTATACTGAAATCTGGATCAGATGGCAATTCTCTTCTCTTCAGCAAAGAGTTTCTTAAATTGCTCAACGCAGAGGCTGAAAATGGAGCATTTATTTGCTGACTAGAAAATCACAGTTGAGGTCGATTGATGAAGCAATGCAAAGAAGCCTGTTCACTCCTCAGCTTGTTGGTATACAATAGCAAACCTCATCCTTACTAGTTATGTATTCAAAAGTGGAATATTTTTTTTAAAAAAAATCTATTACTTAAAATGCAGTATGCTTCACTGGCAATTTCTCAGAGGATACCAAGTTATTTTTACAATTAGTAGGACAAAAAGCAGCCAAGACACAGACATAAACACACAAATACATGAAGAGAGAGAGGGGGGGGAAGAGAGAGAGAGAGAGAGAGAGAGAGAGAGAGAGAGAGAGAGAGAGAGAGAGAGAGTTAATGTGAAAGGGAAATTAAGGAAATTCAAGCCGTACCAAAATACGTTGGAAGTGAGATTCCCATTGTTCTGCTACAAAATCTTAGGAGGTTAGGAATTAACTAACGGAACAAAAATGAAACAATAAAGGTACAGTAGCTACTTTCTTGAAAACAAATCCATTCTTTTTCATTCCTGCCATTTGTCTGAATTCTTCCTCCGGGCGAGCTGGACAGCTGCACCAGTGAGTTTTTTAGTCATGGGTTGTAAGCCCCACCTGGCTATATTTGTTTAGCAGACAGCTGGCAGGATGAAATAAAAAAAGGGGGGAAAGAGAGAATAGCAATATAGAAACTGCATCCAAAACAAAAAAAGAGAGATTTGGGTGTGTATGTTTTTTTAAAAAATATTTGCTGGAGATATGCATATACCGTGGGGGGGGGAGGGTGTACTCACCCTAGTTTTATATTTTCAACCTATGTCCTCAACCCTGGAAAGCTGAGTGCTATGATCAGAATTGTGAGATCCCACTTATTAGCAAAGAAATAGTCTCTTCTTCTCTCTTTTATTTAAGTTGCTTTTCAGTTTTTTACACCCAGAGCCATGTTAGTTTTAAATCAAGGTGGGGATGCTTTATTGATACTGTAAGTATGATCGTGGCTTTCTCATGGCTAAAATGCTCCCAATAGATTGTTGTATCTCTCTCTGTGTATGTATTTCCCAGCTTAAAGATAAGAAGGAGGCAAAATTGTGGGAATGGCATCCGTTCTGCATCTGTTTCTCTCACAAACCTATCAAATATCTAATTTTTGGCATTACTTCTGGCTCCAATGGGGGATGACATAAACCAGCTTTGTGGTTACATATTTCACTTTTAATCTCACAAAAATGAAAATCAGTGCTGAAATGTCCCTTTAAATGAGACTCCGTGAGATCTCCCTGCAAACATAGAAAAGGGCGTTAGTCTGATTTAACTTAATATGCAGCATATGTAGGAGCTTGATTTTCAGCTGATTCAATACAACAATCAGAGCTAAAAACCCTCCAATTTTTAAAACCATGTTTTAGCCATTTTGAGTGAAAAGATCATTAGAAAGAAAGAAAAACGCCACAGCACTGAAGCAAATGGCAACACAAGAATCAGCAGCCAAACATTGAAGTCCCTGATATTTGTTGGTCAAGTGTGCATTGTTTAGTCTTAACACAATGCTTGGAAACTGTCAAACTGAGTAGCGTTTGCTTCGCTCGGTATCATGCAGGGATTTGAGACTATTCAGACATGAGTTCTTCATTATATGGATAAATATGGTAGGGAGTCGTTGTTTAGAAGATTTGAAAAGAATATGGTTTGGCCTTTGCCCAGTTGGAGAAACTCCAGCAAGTGAAGGTAGTGATCCAGTAAGCCCACTTAACTCCTTCAGTTCTACTCCCTGAGGTGAAATTGAGAGGACAGAGAACATTTTTAATGGGGATTAAAGGAGACACCACCCACACAATTGGAGTTTAAAGCTTTTATTCACAGTAGCTCTGATGGGAAGGGGGAAAGTACACTTTGTGTCCTAGATAGGTGCCAGCCTAATTCCTCATGGTATTACAGGTAGTCCTCAACTCACAACCACAATTGAGCCCAAAACTTCTGTTGCTAAGCAAGACAGTTGTTACCTGAGTTTTATCCCACTTTATGACCTATCTTGCCATAGCTGTTACATGTATCACTGCAGTTGTTACGTTAGTAACACGGTTGTTAAGTGAATCTTCCTTTCCCATTGACTTTATTTGTCAGATGGTCACACAAGGGGATCATACGACCCCGGGACGCTGCAACCGTCATATATATGACTCAGTTGCCAGGCATCCAAATTGCGATCACACGACCACGGGGATGCTGAAACGGTTGTGTGAAAAGTAGTCAAAAGTCACTTTTTTTCCCAGTGCCGTTGTAACTTTGAATGGTCACTAAATAAACTGTTATAAATCAAGGACAAGTACTTCTACTCTTAATCCCAGCACAACATTTGGAGGTTAGCATCATCAACCCTGCCCACCTCAGATGCTGAGAATCCAGAACATTAGACTCCAAACTTGTCCTGGGCCAGTCAATGCTCTTCTACTCTTCCAGCAGAAATTTCAAGCATACATTTCCTTCAGTATTTCTCTGGACTCCCAGAGCCCATCCAGAAACAAGACTGCCCTACAGAACCCAAAACAAATACTGCAACAAGAAAAAATATACTGCTAGCCCTGCCTCGCGCATGCGTGTTTGCCAGCAATTTGCAAAATAAGCAAATAAAGAAATAATTGGAGTGTTGTTATCAAGGAATGCTGCCTGGGCCATCAAGGCTCCATTCTTTTTCTTTTCTTTTTTTTTTTTTCATTTAAACTCCAAAATGAGGCCACAACTTTGGTATGGGCTTTTTATTCATTTAAACAAAAAACGAAAATCTAGTCACACTTCGATCCTTTTCCCTGATAAGGTTGCCTGGGAAATCTACTAGACGGCTGGCATTTCCTTAGAGGGGGAAGGACTCAGGGAGGAAAGGACAGAGGAGTGGCAATGTCACAACCACAAAATAACCCTTGTGCAAGATCCCCAACGCAAGTGGAAGATCATTGGGGAACTGGCATTGTGGGAACTCCGTGGCAAAGCACTGATACCAAATTAATTCCACCAAGCACCAAAGTCACTTGGGGAACCACTTTGGGGTAGTGATTCAGCTAGGAACTAGGAGACTGTGAGTTCTAGTCCTTCCTTATTATGTATGAAGCCAGTTGGGTGACCTTGGGCCAGTTTCTCTCTCTCAGCCCTAGAATGAGGCAATGGAAATTATTTCTGAAAAACCTTGCCAAGAAAACTGCAGAGACTAGACGACCAGGTAATCACCAGGAATCAAGACTTGAACACACACACACACACACACACACACACACACACAGAGAGAGAGAGAGAGAGAGAGAGAGAGAGTATCACAGCAGAAAGAAGTATGCCCTTCTGTCTCTTCTCCAAACGCGATTTTAGAAAACCACACAGCTTAGAAAACGCAATTGCATTTGTGACACTGGCTTGAAGTGAATCTCCAAGTCTGAGATACTAAAGAGCAAGACTTGAAATAAAACCCATTACATAATTCTTCAGTTTCTTTCCCACAGCAAGCGCAACCCCTACACACACCCTTCTTCGTCGTCTTCCTTCTTTTTTTATTTTCTTTTTTGGCTTGCTTCCACCGGTGCCTATACATCTCCACAGAGCATAGACTTCATGGAGCCAGGCATGATACGTGCATGTAAAGAGTCCAAAGTAACCAAAAACATTGGTATCCATATCAGAGGCTTCAAAGGGAAGGAGGCTCTTGGCAAGCTTAATCCCCTGGGCTTGGGGAAATCAGTGCAGAGAGCAAAGAGAGACAGCGATTGCAGCAGGCGGTGTGTGTGTGAGTGTGGATCTT
The DNA here is from genome assembly GCF_001527695.2 of Protobothrops mucrosquamatus. NCBI lineage: Eukaryota > Metazoa > Chordata > Lepidosauria > Squamata > Viperidae > Protobothrops > Protobothrops mucrosquamatus. Next base: position 174,309 of record NW_015386579.1, on the reverse strand, counting down.
ACACACACACACACACACACACACACACACATCAGAAACTTTGGGCTGCCGTCAAAAAGCAACCCTTCAGCTGCAGAGAAAGGAGGGTATCAGAGGTCATGCTAGGCTTTGGACCCAGCCTCCTAGCCAACCAACTCCTGTTGCAATTCCTGTTGTAACCTATGTTTTCCCTCCAGTTTACGACAACCCATTACCTCTACTTGGTCAGATAATTATAGGAGTGGTATAACTTTCCAGTTTTAACTGTGACTCATTAGCATCACAAAGCTTTGTGATCCTCTCCTTCCCTCCCACACACAAATCCAGCCCCAGTCTTTTCCCTCTGCTTCTCCACCCCTTATGCACATTTACAAGCACACACACACACACACAGAGAGAGAGAGAGAGAGAGAGAGAGAGAGAGAGAGAGAGAGAGAGAGAGAGAGAGAGAGAGAGAGAGAGAGAAGACTAATTTGATATTTCTCAATTCTTTGGCAAACATTTTGTTAAGAGTCCACCAGTGTCTGTTCTCAATGAACCTGAAACCTCTGCCAACTTCTTTACTAAGGGAAATTGATTCTTGTTTACTCCTTTTCAGAATAAGAGAAATCATGATGAATTTTAATAAGCTAAACCCCCCCCCCCCACTGCTGAAAACCTCTTTCCTTTTTGCTGCACAGGCTTTGAAATATATAAATCAAAAATAAGATTGGCTTAGAGAGAGAGAGAGACAGACAGACAGACAGACAGACAGACAAGTAGAAAGGGAAGGGAAGGGAAGGGAGAATTCCTGTGAAGCATTTCCACAGATTGATGGCTGTCTCCCTCATTTATTCATTTCCTTTTCCCAATATTCCTCATCATAAAGTTATTGTTATTGCATTGTGAAAAACCTCATCAATTCATATTTACAATTAAGAAAAAAAGAAGAGCTCATGACCAGCAAAATTACAGAATGGGTTTTATGTATTGAATATCTGTGAATACCTACACCTTGATTCTTTCAAGCATATACTTCTTACTCTTCAAACAGGCATTCATCAAAGCATTTATTTATGTTATTATTATGGTTAATTTTCAATTTGATTCACAGTCTGGGGCTGGTAAAAACTTAACAGTTCAAATCCTAACCAAGGACCTAAAAGCTATTAAGGTAGCATCTGAGTATATAGGCCAGGGGTGTCAAACTGCCGGCCCGCAGGCCACATGCGTCACCAGGAAACTGCGCCCACCCCATTGCCGGCAATGGGGAAAAAGCTCCGATATGTTGCGCAACGTCACGTGACGTCATGAGTTTGACATGTCTGATATAGGCAGTTCCGACTAGGGTGTTTTGTTTTGTTTTTTTGCTCCTATACTATTGCTAGAACCATTGATTTATTCCTTCAGAATTGCTCAACTTCAGTTTGCAGATCATGAAATTTTGTTATTTTTTTCTAGCTGTTCCTCCTCAATTCGTGCATCACTTGGTATTGCAATAACAATGAACCAGACTTTTTTCATTATTATTATTATTATTATTATTATTATTATTATTATTATTATCATCATCATCATCATCAACAACAACAACAACAACAACAAAACAACAACATCAAAAGTAAATGCTGACTGCAATCGTGCATACTTAGGTCATAGAAAAATATGGAAATATGCCTTATGCTCAATTATCAATTTATTTAGCATATCCCTATGCCTGTCCATTATAGTATGGTCATAAACTAACATGCTTTTTTCTACATTGCATCATTTCTCGTACATGTCCAGCTTTATACTCCTACCCCGGAGATGCACTGGAAGTCTATGTCAAGGGCCTGCTGGCTGGAGGATCTGCATGGGACAAAATCCTAGCAAGATGGAGTTATGGTTGAAAAAGAAATTTTCCAACATCTTCTTTCAATGGGAGATGCTGGATTCATTTAATGACTGTGTGATTCAACAATTGCAGTGATTCACTTAACATGCCTGAAAAGGTCACAAAACCAGGCACAACTCATTGCCTTGCTTAGCAACAGAAATTCTGATCCCAGCTGTGGTCATAAGTTGATGATTACCTGTAATTTATTGATATGAAACTTGATATGCCAGATCCTCTCTAACAGTCAAATTTGTCAGCAAATAGTACATGTATGTGTGATTTCATTTTTTTAGAAATTCAAATACAATGATGCCAAGTACAAAAGCTCATAAAATTACTTCACCACTTTATGACAAATTGCCAATTTCACATTCATCATCGAGTTTTGTCAAGGACACACAACAGATTGCAGTGTAGTGTTTCTTTCCAATAATATTCCATTATTATATCTTGTCATGAATGTACACCTGTAGGAAAACCACTAATCGTATTTGTCATTAATATGTCACATAGCAGCAATGAATTTTTTTCTCTCTCATCATTTCTTTGGAGGAATTTCTATTGTTTTTTCCGAGGCAGTCAGAGAATAAAAGACCAAGACATTTCTAGACAGTTTTTCTAAAAGGACCCTCTTGAAAAGATTTTGGGATAGTATTAACCTAAACAAAGGCTAACCAATAAACCTCTGGTAGGAAACACATGACTTATCCTGGCAGGTGCCACAGGGTACTCTCAACTAGCCTCATTGAGGATGTCTGATGCAATCTCTGCCTGAGATAATCTGGCTTTAGGCCAGAGGGTCTTCAAACTTGGCCCTTTTATGACTTGTGGACTTCAACTCCCAGAATTCCTCAGCCAGGCAATGGCTGAGGAATTCTGGGAGTTGAAGTCCATAAGTCATAAAAGGGCCAAGTTTGAAGACCCCTGCTTTAGGGTCTCTCAATTTTTGCTATGGTCTTCTACCATTTTAATTCTGGACTTTTAACATCATTTGCAAAAAATCTCCAAGGGCTAAATCATGCTTATGGGTCTGCAATGCTATTGAGTTGTCAAAATCAGTCCATTGACTTGTGCACTACGCCTAGCAATACCCAAGAGTTCCTATAATGTATTGGAAAGACCACAGGTCTTGGCAAAGAACAGAGTCAGAAGACAAAGATATGTGGATAAATATGGTGGCTCTTCTACCCCAAAGATATGAAAGAAGTATGGGAACTCTGCTTGCTGTTGAAGATCCTAGGAAGCTGTGGGATAGGGAACAAGCAGGGAAGTGGAAGGAATGGAACATGTATTCATGTGCCTTGTTATGGTCCTCTCAGGAAGATTTTTCATGTTTCTGAACTAGGCAACATCACAGATCTCTTCTGTATCCAAGCAGCATCTTTGATGGGCTCTACTGAAGTCCCTCAAATGGTGATTCACCAGCCATTTTTTACTGAGAAGCAAGGAATTCCTCCTCAAGAGGATAACATTACTGCAGTCATCATAATAGCCAAGATGCACAGAGGAGGCATGGTTCCAGAATACTATTCTTTTTGGTTTTAACTCATGTAAATGGATAGGACTTAATATTGAAGGAAGGAAGTTACTCTGGAGTCAGTGTAACAATCCAATAGAAGAGAAGATATGTAGCAAACTCCATATTCAATAACACTGATGATGTTACCTAGCTGGGTAATGAAATATCTGCAGGCAACAACCTTTTATGAGTATTAAGAAGTCCACAGTCTAATGGAGGGCTGTCAAACTTCCGGCCTGCGGGCCAGACACGTCATCCAGAAGCCACACCCACCCCATTGCCGACAATGGCAAAACTGTCCCGATACATTGCGCGACATCACGTGATGTCGCGAGTTTGACATGTCTGGTCCAATGTAATATGCATGTAATGGTTTAGGATCTTACAAGGGTTGTAAAATGTTTTTAAAACTGATTGTCCTTATTTGCATGCAGAAGTAAATCATGTTCTGAAAAATGTAAAAAATATCTCCTGCATCCCTCCAGATTCAGATTCAGAAGTGGTCGAATCCTTTATTGCCTTGTAAGTTAACACAGTGCTAAATTTATGCTGGTTTTCTCCAAATGTGTTTTTGTTGTTGTTGATGATCATGACATTGGCTTTTGTTTTTCTACTTTGACTGTAGGATACTGGGAAAATTGTTTAGAATTTCCCATGGTAGTATTTTGAATTGCTGAGAGATGGCACACAATGGTAAGGTAGGTGTTGTGGACTTTTGCTATCCAACTTTCCAATATTTTGAAAGTTCCCCGGTTGCCAACATGTCCAAGTTCAGTGAAGGTGTTTCCCACCGATGATAGCTATCAGTGTCATCTGGTATTTAAAGTGGGAAGATAGCAGAATCTGGATGATAGAATAGTATAATGCAGTGATGGCAAACCTTTTAGAGACCAAGTGCCCAAACTGCAACTCAAAACCCACTTATGCATCGTCGGGTGCCAGGTGGGTGTGGCCATTGGCTGGGTGTGGCCCATTGGGTGGGCATGGCTGCGATGGTAATGGCAGACTGGGTGGGACTAAAAAGTTCAATCAATCAATTCCAACTTTGCAAGATCTTTTTTTTCCCACAAGAAGTTGAAATTGACTGATTGAACCTTTTTTTTTTTTTTTTGCACACAGCAGCAGAGGCCTAAAGCGAAAAGGTTTTATAAAACCCAGCTGAAGGCCTAGGACTGGGGCGACAGTGTGCGTGCCCACAGAGAGGGCTCTGAGTGCCGCCTTTGGCACCCGTGCCATAGGTTCGCCACCACTGGTATAATGAGAAACATTAATGACACTACGTTGTAAATACAGACATGTCCTACCCACCTGAATTTCACCCAAAAGCTTAAGAATTTGAAAAAGAAAAAAAACTACATTTTTTTCTTTTGCAAATTGAAAGAAACCTGATAGGGAGAAAAATGTGATGAATTTTGACCTGCTTCATTTTAAGATGCGGCAGTGCCACATTCACAGGCACAGAGGTGATTTAAATGTTGTTTCAGTCCTGGTAGAATAATAGGATTATCGCTGTTCTCTTTCAACCAGGTAGGATTTTTGGTGCTTTTAACAATGTATGGTATACAAACGTAAAGCTTTTTCTTCTACTTTGTCTCCATTCTCAAAGGTCTTGATCTTTTCTATTTCTTCCTGGTATACATGTATTGCAGCCAGAACAGCAGGTCAAAGAGTTAAATGCTCCCTGGAGTTGAGCTTGACTCAACTGGACATCATAGAATTACAGAGGTGGGAGAGGTTGTTGAATCCAATGGCCTGCTCATTGCTGGAATTGCAAATTGCGCATTTGAGAT
>NW_015386579.1:153367-167691 GCF_001527695.2 Protobothrops mucrosquamatus | reverse complement strand
ATTCTGACCCCATAGTCGCCCCTGTCACATTGACTTTGCAACACACATGCTGCAGCAAAGCAGACATCATCACCTCACTGACTAATTCCTGGCTCTGTTAGAAATGTTTTTCTAACCATCAGTCAGGCTTTGAAATCTGTCTTCCTGTAACCTGCTTTCCCGTTAACCTCTATCAATTATTTTATGTCCCACACAATGGAGAACTCATCTTGACCTTCCCTGTGACATCATTCCAGGCATTTGAAGACAGCTGTTACACTCCCCCTTAGTAGTCTGTTCTGGAGGTTAAGCATTCATAATGTCTTTTTGTAGCAGTTAATTCCAGTTACCTGATCACTCTTATTGACCTTTGCTGGACATATTCCAATTTCTCTGAATGCTTCTTAAAGTGTGGGATCCAGAACTACAGACAGTAGTTAAGATGAAATATGATTGCCTTCAGTGGAAATGATACTTTAACTGATGAATCTAAAAATGAACTTGTCTTTTTATAGACACATCATACTGCAGGTTTGTAATTGATGACAATGTTTTTTTTAACAAATATCACTAATTCAAAGTCTAATTCTAATTAATTCAAGTACCTTTTTTAAGATTTGCACAGTACCCATAAATACTCTGGAAAACATACTTTTGTATTATGGAGACATTAAGATTTCTTGAATAGATTTACAAATAGAGTTCTTTGAAGATTTGCTCTGGAATCTTCCCAGATATTAATATTTGACTAAAAACTCTGTAGTTTGCTGGACTTTCCTCTCTGCTACCTTTAAAAGAAAAAAGAAAAAAGAAACATTTGCTCTTTTCCAGCCCAACTCACTAGTTCTTCAAGATTTCTCAGAATTAATGCACTGATGTTCAGCAAGATGATCAGCTAATTCGTTTAGTAACCTTGGATACTAATTCAATGGTTTTCACCATGGTTTCTATCAACTCAAACTTCAGTCCTCTTCCCTTCTTAAAACACATCCTCTATTTTTCTTTGTTATCTGCTACCATTTTGCCATCTTCATTGTAGAGCAGGTACACCAATCCTCTTATTTTCCTTTCATTCTAAATTCATTCTAAATTGATGTTATTCTTCACATATTTCACTAACCTCAACTGATTCTAGCTTTTGCTTTCTTGACCTCATGGGTACAGTTCCTGTCTGTGTTCCTTGTTTTTCCATTTCTTGTAATATTCATTGGCTTTCTTCACTAAGTTTTATGTGTAACCACACTGATTTCTTCTGCTATCTCCTTTTCCCCCTGTTAAAATTCTTTCGCACTGTGCTGTTAATAAGTCCTGTTGAAGTTCTTTTTCCCATCAACATCTCTTGCTGTGGAACCCTATTTTACTTCACATTTCTCTGAATTTATAAAAGACAACTTTTTTCTAAGTCCAAGATATGTTGACTGAGCTGACTTTTAGCTTCCCATAAAAACAAGTGATATTTGTGTAATTTTCCCGGTAACAATATGGAAGTATTGGCCATTGTCTTCTGGATTTTTTATTTACTTATTTCCTGCTCTGGACCTCAGCCCTGCAATGTCTGGCTATTCTCCCATCAAGCTCGTAACTAGGTTCACACATGTTTTGATGAATTATAAATAAAAATGTTGGAAGTGTTCTAATATAGAAAGAACATTTAATCATATGGGGTGATCATGTAAAACACTGAAAAAGTACTGGGGGAAAAATGCACAGCACTATTAATGGGGAAAACAATTAAAAGCAAAGTTTGAGTTGAAACCTTAGGGTTTTTTTAGGGGGGGGAAACAGGAATTGTTCCAAAATACAGATTATTAAGATTAAGGTTATAGGTCCAGATTACTTGATGAACCATCTCTTCCTGGTAAGACAAGTCTCCCCTACTCGTGCTGCCAGAGGAAGCCTTCTAAGGATCCTGTTGGTCAAAGAACTCTGATGGCCTCCAGGAGAAGAGTCTTCTCTGCTATAGCACCAGTTCTCGGGAATATCCTGTCATTTGGGGTGAGGTTTGCCCCTACATTCCTATCTTTCTGCAAGGGCCGGAAGTCCAGGCTCTGAGGTTGGTCTGGTGTCCCAATGGGAGGTGGCTACTGGACTATTTAGCTGACCTTACCTCCCTTGGACTGCAAGGCATTCAAACCGGTCAGTCCTAGAGGAGATCAACCCCAACTGCTCTTTAGAAGGCCAGATCCTGAAGTTGAAACTCAAGAACTTTGGCCACCTAATGAGAAGGAAGGACTCACTGGAGAAGAGCCTAATGCTGGGAAAGATTGAGGGCAATAGAAGAAGGGGACGACAGAGAATGAGGTGGCTGGATGGAGTCACTGAAGCAGTAGGCGTGAGCTTAAATGGATTCCAGAAGATGGTAGAGGACAGGAAGACCTGGAGGAACATGGTCCATGGGGTCACGATGGGTCGGACACAACTTCACAATTAACAACAACAACCTCCCGTCTGCACTTACTTCTCCCCCTCCTCCTACCTTTTAAAATTTCTTATTGTACTTCTATTGTTTATTTTTTTCCCCTTTGCTATTATTATGTTTACATTTTTTAATCATCTTTTTTCCCCATTTTATTGTTGTAAGCCTGCCACAGTAGCCCCACAGCGAGAAGGGCAGCAAATTTAATAAATAAGTGAATTAAAAATATGTTGACTATTGCAAGGCAAAATCTTGCGCAATATTGGAAAAGAGATATTTGCCACAAAAAAAAAAAAAGACTGTGACCTTGGTGAAAACACAACAATGGGGAAATTAACACCATGCATTCAGAAGAGACGATTGACCAAATTTAAAGAAGAATGGCATCTTTTTTTATCATATATCACACAACAAGGCAAACTCAGACCAGGGCACAGATTTCAAGGGGAAAACCATTGATATAAAGCCTGTAATCAGAAATAGTTCCAATGCTTATAAATACATTGTAATTATCAATCAGAGTACAATGAGAGGGAATTAGAAATCAGGTAGTTTTCTCAATAATTTTTTTTTTTTGGTTTAAATTTATTTTTAGATTTTTTAAAAAATCCTGCCTTCACTTTTTTATATATAATTAAGTCAAGGTGGTGAACTTTTTTTAAATAATTTATAATTTTATAATTTCGATAATTAATTCAAGGTGGCAAACTATGTTTCATTGGTTTTTTTTCTTTTACAAACTTCTGCCTTTTTTTTATATCATCAGAATAATATAAGATAATAATATAAGATATAAGACATTAATATCTTGTTCAGAATTTTATAGATTTCCAGTTTTTTTTCCACTGATATCATGTACTCAGTTCTACGCAATCCATGAATTAATAAATGAAATACAGAACTTCAAGTTTCACAAGAATTCTAGACTCCCTATTTATTTACTCACATTTTATTCTTTTATCCACTTTTTTCTTCCCTTCTTCTGCAGTTATGTATTGTTCCCCCCCAAATGTTTTAATAAATAAGGTATTTTTTTTAAAAGAAAAAAAGAATTTGCCTTTGTTTTGTTGAAATTAGCCATTTCTGAAGGATGTCGACGAAAAAGTTGATGACTTAATTCACAAACCAGTTCTACATTCCAGTTGCATAGCTTCTTAAATCCGATTCAGTTTCTGAGGACGAATCAATCTATGGCCTTCTCTCTCCCGTTCCTTTCTGCATCCTGACATCACTTTGACAAAGCAAGTCAGTCAGTGGCATCTCGGTCTGGAAGATCTTCCTCTAACCTCACCGCCTGGAATCTGTAACATCAGGATTTTTTCTATCCTTGCAAGTTTCCCATTTATGTTCTAACCAGGCCTGACACTGCTTACCTTGTGAAATCTGACAAGATCATAGGCAGATCTGGTTTGGCTGCAGGCACCCCCTGAAGAAAAGAAAATAACAAAGCAATAACAGCCACAGGCTGGGGATATACAAATAAAATGTGACAAAGATCAAAAGATTTTGTTTGGGTTTTTTCTTCTTTTCTTTATGAGTCACCGGTGGGGGGGAGGCTTCATTGGGGAGGCTCACACCTGTTTCTTCTTAACCAGCTTTATCCAGACTGTGGCCTTGTGCCTCATGTGAAGACAAGCAATTATATCAATATAATCAGAGTCAAATCCTAGGTAATTTACACATTAAAAAGAGGGAAGGATGCATGGAATGAAATCAGTTTGTCTTAAGCAATTAAAGCTTTTAAGCAAACACTGGCAGTGAATGAGGGAAGAGAAGAAAAGAGAAAAGAGAAAAGAGAAAAGAGAAAAGAGAAAAGAGAAAAGAGAAAAGAGAAAAGAGAAAAGAAAAGAAAAGTCTTCCATAAATATTCTTGGCTTTTTTTGTCACTAACTCTGTTTTAAGAAGAGGTGTGAAGAAATATATATTTATTTTTTCCTTTTTTCAATATTGCTGACTCTGATTCTAATGGCTCAAATCTGAGGAATTTGGTCTGTGTTTCAGTTAAGGGTGTTTCTCCCGTCCTGGTCATTTGCCTGGCAAAGTCCCTGTACTTTGAATAGCAGTACATAAGGCATATATTTAATTGATGGTGTTTCCCCTTCTGCTTCAATTACATTTGAGGGCAAACTTCACCAGGTAAATCTGCAGTTTCCTATATTGCTTTATTAACCAGAGGATCCATTCCAGAAATAAATTATAGCCACCTGGTTTCCACATTAAGCGATGCATATCTTCTCGGCAACATGACAGTAGCAAGTGTCTTTTTGCTTATTCTAAAAAGAAAGATGCCAAAGGACTCAGTGTTGTTTTGTTCTTAAATTAGTACAAAGGCTCTTTCTCTGCAAACCGACATATTGCAAGGTTGCAACACGCTCTGTAATGTGTGTGAAAAGGAACCACTCTGGGATCTTGTTAATGAGCTGAGCATGCCCTGACATGCTTGTCTTGATCTCAGGTCTTCCTTTTCTAGCGATGAGCTGAAGCTCAAATTAAGTCTTCATGTCCTACGCAGACAAAGTTTGGGGTCACAGCTACAGTGTATGAAGGAAAGTTCTTTATGAAATAAAAATAAAGCTTGTAGCTTTTACAGCCTACACATCAGAGCCCCCCCCCCCCCGTCCTCTTTATACAGCATTATATCTGGACTACACAAAGTCCAGTTTGGCTTACTGTTAGTTATTCTGTATTGGGATTACAGGAACTATAGACAAAATCTGAAGATAATCAACATGGAGAGGGCTGGTGTGATATCATGATGGAAAAACTGGATTAAGTATGGCTTCCAATTCCTATTCAACTATCAAAACTCTTTGTTCATACAATATACAATCAAATACATAATACATGCCAAAAGCATTAATATTTTCTTTTAGTTTTGGCTTATTGCTGAACCAAATGCCCTTCCTTCAATAATCATGGTAAAAAAAAACCATAGCTTAGTCTCAATCTAGCTTGTGAGATCCTTACAGCAAAGAGGGGCAAAGAAAAATGTACATGCATAGTAACGCATACTGTAGATATCCCAAACACTGTGGTTAGAATGTTTTATAAGTTTTGTTCACTACCAATTCTAGAAGAGTTGAATATATGGGGAGCTGCTAACCAAGATATGTATTTAGGCTTAAGTCCCATTAAGAATGTGACACATTTTAGATCATATTTGTACCCTAATTTCTCCTGCATTGCTTCAGAAATTTTCCCTATAGGGGAATTTTTCCATTTCTTCATCCTTATTAAGGATAACTGTTTAACCATTCCTTTTGAGAGAAACAATTAATTGTTATCACGTTCCTCTTCCAATTGTTTTTTTTAAAAAAACTCATAATTTATTTCTTAAAATTCATGCCACTTGCTCAGCTTTGCTTCCATCTTCTACTCAGATGAATCTATTTATTAATATGCCAATAATACTTCAGTAAAATCCAAAGCTGTTCAGTTAGCCAGTGTTCTGAGGAATCCTTTTCAATATTGAACCAATATAAATCATTATTATTGCTTCCACAGTAGCACAGAGAATACTTTCTTACTTCCATGAACTCTTTTTTTGTTAATTTTAAGAGAGAATATATGTTGTTAGCTGTTGATGTTAGTTAGGTATGGATACTTTGGTGCCAAATAAAATTGTTTTCCTATAAAGTAAGTGAAAATGTAGAGTTAAAAGATATAATGCTGTGTTCATGCATCGTGCATGCTAAAGCTAATATCCCCCACTGATGAAAATGATGGGAAATAAGGGGGTCCTTCTTTTATTACAAAAAACAGTTCTGTGTACTTAGCTGTTTAATATTCCTTTTGGCTGAGAGGTGAGGCCAATGCAGAACCTTCTCAGTTACCTGTGGAACTTCATCTGGGGAAAAGCTAGCCCATTTCTTTAGAGCACGGGTGTCAAACTCGCCACGTCACATGATGTGTCACGACGTATCGCGACTCTTTTTGCATTGCTGGCAATGGGATGGGCGTGGCTTTGGTATGATGGGCCGGCAGTTAGATACCCCTGCTTTAGAGAATTACAAGGATGATAAAGCTTTGGAAATTTTTAGATGCCATAAATCATCTTTTCTGTTACTCTAGATATTATTATATCATTTAATACAACTTTTCTATTGCATGAAATGTTGAAAGTTATTTTATGTATAGTGTATATACATACAGTAGTTTTGATAGCAAATTTAGGTCTGCCCAAGAAAGCAGGAATAAAACTGATACATTAATAACATGCTGAAGGGTGTCAATATTATTTAAAAAAACAACAACAACAGTCCAGCAGTAGACCACTGTCTTCTTGGGCAACAGCCCTTCACCAATTATTTCATTGCCAAGATGTCCCTAAGGATATTTCACTTTCAAGAACCATAAGATTAAGAATCTATCCTTTAGTTCACTACTTTTTCGTAATATAAGACCCCCAAATCCATCTTTTGAGAATCATTGATCTAAAACATGTTTCTAACATTTTCAAGAACTAAAAAGCTATGCCAGCTCTTCAGCACTTGATGTCCACCTCACTATCTCCAGTCATTAAGATGATATCAGATAGCGTCACATTTCATCCAACACAATGGACACATCTACAACTGATACAACAGCATATACAATTGACCCAACTAGATAAGCAATGAAAATACCTGCTTTTAGCCAACTCTCTTTCAGCTCTAGCTGTACTTTGACACTTTTGCAGTGAAGGTGAACCAGCAGGTAATTTCAGTCCATATCTTCATGAGCACAGATACCTTCTTGTTTGATTACAGAGAATACTGAGACTGGACAGTTTTAAATTACCTTTGTTAATATCAAACTCCACAAGCAGGTGGGAAAACCTATCCAGTGACTCCTACATTTTTCTTTGCTGACTGCATATCCCTTGGCATTCCCAGGTTATTAGAAACCATTTCACTGTCACATAGATATTCGGAAACCCAAGTGTGCGACACGGTAGATTTTTAGTTACTCTTGGAAATATTTTCCTGTATGCATGAAAAAATTCCCAGAATGGACACATTATACAAGTGGTTTTTAATCTGAGGGAAAAAGGAGTTGTATTAAAATATGATGAAATTACAAATGCAATATCGCTCCACCGTATTAATCCTGAATGACTGCAGAATTTTTATATAAGTATATATGACATACCTGGCATGCTAAATTAATTATTATCAGAGAGCTATTGCAATCAATACTGTATGAACACATAACGATAAGCTGCATAAAATAAGGAGCTATTGCAAAAACAATTAAAATGCTATAATTGTAAAAATTAGAGCATACTACTAATAAAAAAAAGCTGACTCATTAGGTTGGGGGGGAAGTAATGAGACTTACAAAAAAGATCCTATGTGTATTTTATCCAAGGTAAACTTCCCAGTGATTAATAGAGGTATTTGCAAGTATATTGAAACTGCATTGCCTTAAAGGATCCTTGGTCATTACCCAAGACCTTACTCTTCTTTGTTACCTTCAAAATCTAGAATCAAGAAGCACTTTAATAAAGTCTAATTTCTCCATCTATGCATACGTTGGCATGGATTTTTCCAACTGCCGACTTACAACTATGGGTTTATGTGCCATCCCAAAACAAATGTGATCTTGAGGGATGGAAGGTGATCTGAACATGCTATGGGTAATGCATTCCTGTTTTACAATGTGCAAATTTTCACTTGTTAAAGTAGTGATTGAGTACTAATCCTGCCTGGATGGATCAGGGGTCTCAGGTTTTGCCAATGTACAGGCTTTCTGATTGGCAGGGAGAGGGGATCTACGGATCAGCTTTATATAAAGGAGCACTCATTCCTCAACAAGGCACTGAGGCCAATAAACGTACATGCGAATAGCTTCCATTGAAAATAATTATACTTGAGGAGAAGTGATATGCGAGCCCCAGGGTGGCTGGTCTGTGATAGATATGTTATGCTGGCAACTGATTCATTACATCAACTGATTAATAAACAACGGGCAAGATGGGCTGTGAGTGATGCAATCAATACAAGCAGAAGACAGATGCCAGAGTGAGTAGCTTAGGGAAGGAGCCAGTGACAAACTTCAACAAAAGCATTAAGCTGATAGGGGCAAACCTGGGCTATGAAAGGCATCCAATTTATTTGTTTTCTTTCATTTCTTTCATTAGTCTGCCACCCAAGCCCAGAGGCTCTTAGTAGCTAACAACCTATAAGTAGCTAAACACATCCACAAAAAAACCCTAAGAAACAGCAACCACAAATATACAAAAAGGAAAAAAAACCAATCACAATGAAGGTATCCCAAAGGTACTTTTCCACAACACAATTGGACTTTTCCTGCTTTTTTTTCTTCGAAAATGTTTTGCTTCTCATCCAAGAAGCTTCTTCAGTTCTTCAGAAGTTTCTTGGATGAGAAGCTAAATGTTTTCAAAGAAAAAAAAACCAAAAAAAGTCCAGTTGCCTTTTGGAAAAGCACCTTAGGAACAACCATGACCTGGATGACTAAGATTCTCCATAGCCACAATGAAGGTGTGATAGACAGAAAGGGCAGCTTTCCTTAAGGAAACTGCCTGTATTTCCGAGGGAAGAAGATCCCAAGGAATAGGACAAAGGTTGGGGAAAAAATTCCTCCCAAGTTTCCACCAGAGGGCAACTGCAAAAGGGACAGGATGGAACATGGAGGGAGTTGTCCCTGTTTGAATTGGTCAGATTGATAGACCAATGTGGGACAAAGAAGCCATTCAGATAACTAGGTCTGAAGCATATAGAGCCTTAATGGTGATGTCCAGCACCTTAAATTGCACTTAGAAACCACTCAGCTCCCAATGCAGCTTATGAAGCAATAAAGTCACCCAGATACTGTATACTGGAAATGTACATCATTGTCCAGACTGCCACATTTTGGATCATTTGTATCTTCCAAATGTCCTTCAAGAGCAGCCCCACATTTTAGAAGTCGAAACAGGAGGTTACTAAGGCAGAAATGAGTATAGGTAGCCCACAATTGACCCCAAGCTTCCATTGCTAAGTGAGGCAGTTGTTAAGTGACTTTTGCCCCCATTTTATCACCTTTCGTGTCTCAGATGTTAAGTGAATCACGGCATTTGCTAAGTTGGTAGCACGTTTGTAAAGTGAATCTGGCTTCCCCCATTGACTTTGCTTGTCAGAAATTTGTAAAGATCACATAATCACGGGACCCTGCAACCGTTCAAAATATACAAGCTATTGGCCAAGTGTTTGAATTTTGATCACATGACTGTGCAGGTGTGCAATGGTCATAAGTGTGAAAAACAGTCATAAGTCACTGTTGTCAGTGCCATTGTAACTTTGAACGGTCACTAAACGAATAGCTGTAAGTTGAGGACTACCTGTATGGTTAAGTTATCTCAATCCAGGGAAAGGCACAGCTGGCATGTAAGATTAACTTTCCAAAAGCTCTCTTACCCATAGCTGCCACCTGCTGCTTAAGCAGAAGTTACGAGTCAAGGAGAACTCTGAGTTGCACATCATTGTAAGCAGAGAAGGCAAAACCATTCATAATCAAATATAGAATTTCTCTGTTGTTAGCTTAGCAAACCCATCCAGATTCTGACAGCCTCCAAGCACTAAGCCAGTACTTCTATTGCATTACCTATTTGGCTCAGGGCCGAGAGGTATAGCAGGGTTATCATCCAGCATGCAGGTGATACCAGACCCTAGATAACCTCCCTCAGCCATTTCATGGAGATATTAAAGAGAACTGAGGCAATGAGAGAACCCTGAATTGCTCTCCAGAGTAATGTTCTTCAGGCAAAATTCTCCTCTCCCTCCAACTAAACTTCCCTTTAGACAGGAGAAGAAACATCGCAGAACAGTGTCCCACTTCTCCAATCCCTTGGACATAGGTTTTATGTACTAAAATTAAATACATTTAAGGGAGAGTTTTTCACACTTATTACCACCTCCTGTTTGGGCTTCTGAAATATGGGGCCATTGTGCCCTATTCCCTGCAATTTCTGGAAGAATACAGATCCAGGAAATAGCTTTATAACAATAAGCATCTGATTATTACCGCAACAACCTACAAAGACAAATGAATCTAAGGCGTACAAGAGTCTTTTAATGCAGCCCTGGATCTTCAACCTCTATGTTCCTGCCCCAGATCACTCCTCAAAATGTAGCAGCTGGCTGGGTAGCTTACCTGCCTGTAACCGGGGTAGCGTATTTCCTTTGACTTTCTTTATTCAGCTCCATGGAGAGCAAACTGTTAAGATCCCCCCCCCCCAGGGCTGTCAAGCTCCCTTGTTGCTCAGGGAGCATCACAAAAAGCCCATTTGTTCACCCTTCCCTTCTTTCTCTGCCTGCGATGGCAGCAGCGTGGAGGTGAGTTTGACTGTGAATTTCAGCAAATTTTGTTCCCTCCTCAGCAAGAACGATCTGCCTGAGAGCTTTGGAGGAGCAGCAAACCTACCTTATTGAACATAATCGCTCCCCAGACGAAATGGGGTAGTTTGAGAGCTCAGAGTGGCAAGAGGTCAGCTCTTGTGTTCAGATGCTCAAATTAGCAGCTGAACCAGCAATGATTTCTTCCCACCGGTGCTGGAGCTTCCCCTGCCAGCACATGGCCCAGTGGCGCTCTGAGCAAAAAAAAAAAAAGAGAGAAAGCAGCAGCCGGGGACAGGGGTCTCTGGAGCCACCTCCTCGCATTGGAACTTGAAGCAGGAAAGAGGGAAGGTATCAACGTGGAGCAGATGTGCCAGGAGCAATCAATGCTCCGTCTCACGGTCACAATGGGATCTCCTCAGGGGCCATGCATTGCCATTCAGGCGAGTGTGCACCGAAGTAAAAGATGGGCAACTATGTTTAGTGATCGTAATGCATTACATTATTTTCACTAGAGTTGCTTGGTGGAGAGAGGAAAGGAACGCCCATTGATGCCAACCAGCACAACTAAATAAGAAAAGGGGATATCTTTCCAGCTCTCGGAGGGGTAAAGCATTATGAAAGTTTGTTTTTAAAGTTCTGGAAAGTGACAATTCTTTCTCTAGAACTTTACACATAGGCTCTAGCTGAGGACCGCACTGTCGTCAGGCTCTCCTTCGCAGAAGAAGATGAAACCTTTTCCAATGTTGGCTAAATGAGCCATTATTATGTTTCTTACTGAAAATGGTGTATGGTTTCCCCCTCCCCTTTTTTCAAAAATTCATTTATCAATAACTAGGTATAGCCAGTTACTCACCAGTATTGATCACAATATCTATAAGAGTTGCAAAGTGCCTTTGCTCAAGGTCACCGTAAGGTCAAATTATGATCAATATGAATTGACTGCCTGCAGATAAATTTAAATAGCGGACATAATTGCCCGAGGTACCTATTTGAACTTAAGGTGGACCACTTCAAAGAGAGGGGGGAAAGTTTACACAGTTTAGAGCAACCTGCTGAAATAGTCTTGCATAGACATCTGCCATTTTAAAAACACTGCACAATCATAGTTCCTGCAGTGACAAATCGTTGAGTGAATAACCATATATTTTCTGTTTCAAAAAATAGTCGTTCAGAAAAGTATCACTGTCGTTGAAGTTTTTCTGGCGAACCTGAGTACAAATGCAGCAAAGCATGCATGGTGTAGGCTGAAAGCATTAGACTAGAACGAGAAGAGACCCGGGTTCAAATTCATCCTTAAACCATGGAAATTGGCTGGATCATTTTGGCCAGCCAGTCTTTCATAATCTAATCCACTTTCTAGGTTGTTGTAGGGTCAACACAATCAGAGAACAAAATGCTATGTATGGTGCCTTTTGCTTCAGGAGTAAAGGTGGAATATAAATATAACAAGTGAAAAGAAAATAAAAGCAACACAAAGCAAAATGTGTTTACCAGGCTGTCTTACAATAACTAAATCTAGCAGGAAAACTATCACTGTACTCATTTTTTTTTCATTTTTGCTTTTTCTTCACCTTATTTCTCAATGGCAGAGATGCATGGAATCAGTCTGCTGTGTTTGTAGATTTTTCATTGTTCTGATTCAGTCATTGCCATGACTTGATTGATTCATTACGTGCCATCAAGTTGATGTCAACTCTTAACAAGCACACAGATAGAATTTCTCCAGGAGGACCTGCCCCCAGTCTGCTCCTTCAGCTCTTCCAATGATGGACCCATTGTCACTGAAACTGAATCCATCCACCTTGCAGCTGGTTGTCCTCTTCTTCTCTTTCCCAACTTTAGATCCCTCTTCAGAGAGCTGGGTCTTTGTGTAATGCAGACATGTCAAACACAAGGCCCGGGGGCCAGATGCGGCCCGCGAAGTGGTTTCATGTGGCCCGTGAAGCTATCCTGGAAACAGTAAGGGAACGGCCCCCGTTGCCTTGACCCTGGCCCAGGCCAGCCAGGAGCCAATGTACAATTTTGTGGTGGGCATCTATGCTGAAACGCATTCAGTCTTAGCTCCACAAGGCCGTCTGAAACAGCGAGGAACCAGCCCCTGCCGCGTCGGCCCCACCCCCTGGGTGCATGCTGGGGAAGTGTCATCCTTTGTGAGGAATGAAGAAATGGACCATGCCTTGGCGCTTGCCCCGGTCCTACCCCCTTCTGCCAGAGACCCTCAGATCTGTCCCACTCCTGCCCAGGCCCCCACAGGCACCCTTGACACAAACGATGTAGAGCTGGCCATGCCCACCCAGTAGGCCACACCCACTCCATCCACGCCCACCCAGTAGGTCGTACCCATCCGGCCCCCCGAGGGTAATCGCAATGCTGATGCGGCCCTCAATGAAATTGAGTTTGACACCCCTGGTATAATATGTCCAAAGTAGAATAATTGGAGGCTGGTCATTTGTGCCTTGAGTTGATTTGTTCAAGAATCCATAAGTTAGTTTTCTTGGCTTGCCATTTTCAGGAGTCTTCTCTAACACTAAAGTTCAAAAGTATCAATATTCTTCAAAGTCCAAGAAATTACCATGACAAGCTGTTGTTGTTGTCTTTTTTTAACCTTCTAGATTGAGCCATTTTGCAAATGTAACCAATGTTGTCCTAGCATTTCATGCTGCAGAACTAATAAGCTAAGTGGAATTTGGATTGAATTGGAGACCAGAACAGTGTCTGAGCTGGATAGGCACAATTACAATTTTCTTTTTAACTTAACTAGCTTTAGCTACATGGAAAAGGAAAAGAATATAATTAGTGGCATTGTCTTTTTTTTTAAATAAACAAATTTCTATAGTTTTATAATCTTTAGAAAGCTTTGTCCCTTGTGCATCTCCCTGGCCTGGCTCAATCCATCCATGCAAAATTATAGTTTTTTTATGAAATCAATGCATAAATAACCAGGGTCTGTTCCTGTTCAAATTCAGTAACAATTTCTATAAAAACATGTGAAGTGAAATGATCTGTTTGCATCATTTATTTGAACAATTTCATGTCTATCACATGTTGGGCTATCTGTATTTAAGCGGTACTGGTGGGGTGGAGGAGTGGTTAATCTGTTTTTAAACTATGATATTTTAATGTTGTATGCTGCCTGGAGTCACCATTTGCGAATTGGTCCACTGTATAAATGTGTTTAATTAATAAATAAATAGAATGCTCCCCAAACACAATATATAATAGGCATGAAGCCCAATTCTTTCAAGATGCACTGAGCAAATTGATTTGGACGTAGCATATAAAAGGTGACCTGCAGATGTTAAGAAAATATTTCTTGATTTTGCTTAACACCGTTTTATTACAGTACTATATTTATACCAATATCCTGAAGCTCAGTCTGATTAGATCCCAATTCTTTTGCACATATATTTATTTATTTATTTTTATTTAACATGGATTTATATGCCGCCCTTCTCCCTATAGGACTCAGGGCGGCTTACAGCATATTAAAACACATAAAACATCATCCCCCCATAAAAACCTGTTAAAAACCAAATATTTTTTTTTCGCTGTATAATTAATTAAAAATTAAATTAAAATTGTCCCTATTTAAAAATTCTCCCTAGGCCAGA